>NC_068986.1:58107038-58109898 GCF_001194135.2 Octopus bimaculoides | reverse complement strand
AGTGTGTGTGTTTGTCTATATATAAATGAAAGTCTGATTAGTGCCATGCACGAAACTTTTGGCCCTTGAGGCACTAACGTCTGCTAATTGAAAATGAAATATAGGATTTCCCATTGCCAGAATATTATTCCTTGGTGACTGGGAGTGAAGAGTCTCAGTTGTATGACGTTGATGCTTATTTACAAGCCATCACTTGATGAATAGGCGAGGGTGTATACATACATAATATACATAACATACATACATACATATACATACATACATACATACATACATACACAAACACATACATACAAACACACATACATACATACATTCATTCATACATGCATACATACATACACACATACATACATACATACCCACATACATACCTACATACATACACACAAACACATACATGCATACATACATATAAAACGATGGGCTTCTTTCGCTTTCCATCTACAAAGTCCACTCATAAGGTTTTATTCGGCTATAGTAGAAAAGACTTGGCCAAAGTGCCTCGCAGTTGAGACAGAACTTGAGTCTATATGTTTGGGAAGCAAACCTCTCAATCACACTACCTCGCCTTAATTTACAAACATACACATATACATGCATATATACTTGCCGACCTACATACATAAATACACACACATATACACACAAACACATGTCTCACTATTCATTCAAATCCGCTTACCAGCTAAAGTGAGCAAAATACGCGTACATATACACTCAGCACGCGTGCGTATACATGCAGACACTAGCAAACACACTCACTTTCGTATTTCACTAGACTAATTCATCCTGATTGTACCCTGATTGGCAACTCACCAGTAAAAAGTGTCTGGTGTACAGATATAACTCCCTACCTCGTAGCTTTTTCTCTTCATTTAATGTTCCTATTAGTGTATCCAGTGGCAAAATTAGTTAAGAACACTCAGTACTTGTAAGGGAATAGACATCTGTATGACAGAGCTCAATGTGTTTTTCTTTTAAGACAGTATGTTGCAGTAGCACAGTCAGAATATTTGTGCCGGGGCAGCTTTTGAGTTTTCCGCTCCCCGAGTCCCCAAAACTATACAGGCTTAACCAGCAGACTCAAAACTGCCGGCCCAGTAAAAACGTCTCCTGGGGCGGACCACTACTAGTATGTTGTGAGTTAAGGAGGCACTACTAGTATGGTGTGATTTGCTGTTTCTAGTAGGTCACACGACCAAGTTATTGCGCACCGTTACTTTTCGGACTTACATTAATTTCGTGCTGGACTTGATGTCCTAATGTTTATGATCCTCTTAAGATATAATAGTAACGTGTTAGCGTTATCAGTGCATATTCTAATTTCATCTTGTTTCGGCAAACTCTATCTACATCGACTGCAGTCTTCCTGGAGTCTAACAAGGCTAACACGAAACATGCAGGCCCGGTAGCACTAGCTGCAAGGGAAGCTCTGTCCTGGGTTCAGTGATGCTCTGTTACACATTTTTTCTCAATCTCCTTCTGGTTGAATAAAGCAAGATGTATGCCAGTAATCTGGTGTAGTCCATCCCTCTGTACTAGTTTAATTAGTACATGTTCAATGGCAGGTACGATTAAAATCTTAAATATGAATCCTATAAACCTTTATTTAGGTAATTCATCCGGTGGATTTCAGTCGTTTCTAAAGTCTCGATTGCCGCTTCATATTTCCATTAAGAGGGACCAGTGAGTAGGATGAACTTGCTAGAAATAGAAGCCATCTTTTCTAAAAATCAGAACTTTCTGATTAGAAAGAAACATCAAGTCATCGTAGGAGGCGCTACAGGATCATTCAACTATATTTATTCCTGATATATCACGCCTAAAAATATACAAGAAAAGACAGGACTAGTCTTGGAAATATTTAGTGTGATTCATGCAACACATAAGTGTGTGTGTATTTGTCTATGTGTATGTATATGTGTGTGCCATGTGTGTCTGTTGGTTTTTTGAAATGTTTCTGTCAACTAAAACTTCACTCACAAAGCTTTCGTAAAAAATACATACTCAAAGACCAAACTTGCCCAGGCTCTTTGAATATGTGATTTCTTGTGTAGGTGTTATGTAAAAGGAACAAACCTACAACTACATGGATGTGAAACAAATTTCTTAACCACAAAGCTATGTCAGTAACGTTTTTCATTTTATTGTTTGTTTCCTATATTTTCAGTTGTTATTTGTTTCTCAAAAGAATATGACCTATTGTGGAATATTTTCTGTGTTAGTTCAAACAATCTGTTACCAAGGATAGTCGTAAATTATTTATCTCGATTATTTGTCTCGATTATTTCTTTGTTTATTTATTTCTATATATTAACGTGGGTAAATTTTAAAGTTTTTTCTTCTTTCCTATTTTTTAAACTTTTTTGAACTCGTTTGTTTTCGATATATTTCAACTGTCATATACATACATTTATGCGTATGTAATTTTGTGTATGGGAGCGCGCGTGCACACACACACACACACACACACACACACACACATGCCGTGGCCTGGACTGACAACTCCACTGATATCCCTGGAGTTTGTACCATAGACAAGCAAGCATGCCGTGAAACCTGCTCTGTGGAAGCCTATGGCATTGGAATTAGCCGCATAGTTCGGACGCAATGTAAAGATTTCCACCATTTCAAGTGATGGAAATTCTAGTCAGAGCTGTACGAAACAAACTAACTCCCTCTCCTGTTCAAGGGTAGGGAATTGTAACTGTAGCACTCTAATGGAATGAATGCCCCCTTTCCAGCCACTGCGTTCAGAACAACGTCGTAAATAACTATGGTGGAGCCTTATAAGAGCAGCAAGTTTAGATAAATCGGTGTGTGTGTATATATATATATATATATATATATATATATA
>NC_068986.1:58105117-58107013 GCF_001194135.2 Octopus bimaculoides | reverse complement strand
GGAAACACCTTAAAATTTCAAACAAATTTATTTTAATATGGCGTAGGACCGCATTTGGCCGTAATTACAGCTTGAATTCTACGAGATATGGACTCATACAAAGTTTGAATTGTTTCCAAAGGAATTTTTGGCCATTCTTCAGCTAAAACAGTCTCCAGTTCTTGAAGTGATGATGGTGGAAGATATCGACTCCTTAGTTGTTTTTCTAAAATACACCATAAATGTTCAATAATATTGAGAGCTGGGACAGTGGTGGCCAGATAAAATGTCCAACTTTACTCGAATGTTCCTCGTGCCATTCAGTAACAACTTTAGCTGTGTGAATTGGTGCATTATCATCCTGAAAGATTGTGTTTCCCTCCGGAAACTGTTCCGCAATCATAGGATGAATTTGCTCAGATATGATGCTTAAATAGTCTTGACTATTAATTCTGCCACGAAAGGAAACCATTGGGCCGACGGATTTCCAAGATATAGCACCCACCCAGATCATCAGAGATCCCCCTCCATGTTTAACAGTTGGAAGAAAGCAGTCTGTGTCAGACGCTTCTTTTGGCTGTCTCCACACGTATACTCGGCCGGTGGTTGGAAATAAGGTAAAGGATGACTCGTCCGAGAAAATAACAACCTTCCACTGCTCTAGGGACCAATTCAATAAATTTGTGCAGGTCTCGGCGAACAGTTTTTGTGGAAACTGGGTTCTCGAGGTGATCATTAAGCTCTGCAGTAATTTTGGGAGCTGTACTTTTGTGATCCTTTCTATCAATTTGCGTAAGAGTCCGACAGTCCCTATCTGAAAGTTTTGGTTTTCTTAAGAGTTTTGTTTCGACTAGGCGGTTTTTCTCTCTTTCTCAAAGGCTGTCATTACTTTCGAGACAGTACTTCCAGATACACCAAATATTTCGGCTGTTTTCGTTAAGCTAGCGCCTGCTATACGAGTACCAACAATTTGACCGCTTTGAAAGTTTAATAGATCTGTCATTTTAAGGAAATTTAATTACCTTTTTCTGATAATATCTGAAAAGAAACAGCAATTTTAGCAAAACATGAAGCAACACTAATAATAAATCAAAAGACATAAAACTTTAAAAAAAATAAATAACAAGAAAAGAACGTCAGTTCATATGAGTAGATATACCAGAGTTGAAAGAGTCAGTGACGCACACTCTTAAGTATTAGAAATAGCAGCCAAATCACAGTCGTTCTCTTTTTGACTTCGTGACGCACTGTTGATCAAATAAAGAAAAAAGAAATATTGCTAATCTTCGTTTGGAAAGTCAAAACAGTAAAAAAAAATTACGTAGTAAAGTTTAAAATTTTGGAAAAACACATATGCAATACTATTGTTCATGATATTTTATTAATAGTATGTTAGCGTAATAAAATTATGAATAGCATATGGATCTAAATATCCACGGTGCACCTAGAAACCCTCGGCGGTGGACATTATGTGGATCCCTAGACTAGCAACCTTAAAATAATATTACTTTGCTCAATGCAGTCACAGATATTAGGATGTGATATTCATGGATATTCAAGGTAGCGAAATTTAAGGTTATGTTCATTCGGTTTGGCAGAAGAGAAAAAATTAAACACTGTGCACTTGAGGACACTTGAGTGGATTTCATTGAGTGTACACTTTCTCTCTAGACATGTGACCTTCGATCAATATAGTGTGTGTATGTATTTATGTACACAAACACATACACACTTAAACACACACCACACACATACATACACACGTATATGCACTACGTAAACATTGTCACATATGTGATTGAGAGAAAGACAGATAAGCGTACATAGTTTTACTGAAAAGACGAACGCATACCACATGACACGCACAAGCACCACGCGCGCGCGCATAAATAGCATTATATATATATATATATATAT
>NC_068986.1:58102699-58103464 GCF_001194135.2 Octopus bimaculoides | reverse complement strand
GTGAACTGAAGGAGCCTTTTTATTTATTATTCTGTTTTATTTTTATTTACTGTATTTCTGTCGATATTCAAATTGTATTTCTAAAGTAGATGAACTTGATACGAGAAAGGGGCGGCTACGGTTCAAGTCCCCCACTATGTAGACTGATCTATTCACCCAATATGCGTTTGGCATTACTCCTAATGTTCATCTACCCAGATACTTTCTTTGTCGTTTTTCTCACACTCACCTCCCTCTTTGTCTGTATGAATCTCTAATAATCTCTCTCTCTCTCTCTCTCGTCTTCTTTTACTATTTTTTTTACTACTGTTTCTTTAACTTTCTTATTCTTTCCTTTGCACTTACACATACACCCAGACATAAACACCTCTCAAACACACATACATGTTTATTCTCCTGTTTCTCTCTTGCTAATTCGACTCTTCAACATGAGGATTTTCTCTTAATTTACTGTTACTTCATGCATCGTTGTGTTAGATGTGTGTGCTTATATATACATATAGACTTACATGCTTACATACACCCATAATTACCTATTCACATACACACTCGAATTATAGATACACACACACACACACACACACACACACACACACAATCTTCGTTTATGTACACGATACAGGCACATATGACCCATATCCATAATTTGCCTTTAATTCCTTGAAATAGCAGAAACATTTATAGAGCGGTGTCTTTAATTCTCCTCCTCCTCCTCCTCCTCCTCCTTCTTCTTCTTCTTCTTCTTCTTCTTCTTCTTCTTCTTCT
>NC_068986.1:58100822-58102689 GCF_001194135.2 Octopus bimaculoides | reverse complement strand
TTCTTCTTCTTCTTCTTCTTCTTCTTCTTCTTCTTCTTCTTCTTCTTCTTCTTCTTCTTCTTCTTCTTCTTCTTCTTCTTCTCATCATTAAATAAATAATAAACTGATCAGGATAGTATCCAGCATGTAGCTTTCGGAGCTACTCAAGGGAGCTACACCCGGCCTAGCATAACCTACCTATGGACTCTCTTTTGTATCGATATCCTCCTGGAGTGAGTCATAAAACCTATTCATAGTTGCGCTAATAGTAACCGACGTTATACGAACGGGTATGTTGTCAACACTCATATAGATTTCTCGTGCCGATTTACAGGGATGCAAACAAACCAACACATGTTAAGCGGGGACGCACAAAGATGTGTATACACACAGACATACACTCACATACATGAAGAACTCTTGCGCTGTTTCCACCAATCGAATCCACTCACTTGGCAGATCGGTTCAGGGCTTTATTACGAAACATATTTCCAGGGTGCCACACATTGAGGTTAAACTCAAAACTACGTGGCTGCAAAGAGTATTTTTTAATACGCAGACACTTTATTTATGTATTGAGTACTTTAATTTATGGCTTGAAATTTTGATACAAGGCAAGCAATGACAGGTGCTTTGCTTTATTGACTCTGGAAGGATGAAAGGTAGAGTTGACCCTCGCGGAATATGAACTCACAATGTAATGATCGGAAGAGATACTGCTTAGCATTTTGACCTGCGTGCCAATGATCTTGCACTCTTGTAATCTTGAGTACTTTAATTATGGCGAGTTTCCTACTGATAACGGTAGTGGTGTGTGTGTGTGTGTGTAAAAGAGGGCGAGTGGAAGCAGAGTAGATATTAACTGAGTCGGTCATGCAGTAGCTACAAGGTATATATTACGTACTCTGAAAGCGGCGAGTGGCAAAACTTTCGAGTGACAAATTAAACGCATTGAAGTTTTTAATGTTGTTTCTATTATGTGATGAACTCAAATCCTGTCTAAATCAATTTTAATTTTAAAATCCTACTGTGGATGGATATCGATAACATAAAGTAAGAGTCAAAGTACTGGAGTCTGTATAATAGGCCAGGGCCATCCCAAAATGTGAGACTGCGAAAAACCAATAGTAGAAATCTACGTAACATAGGCGAATATGCTAAGTTACATCACCAATCTCGCATTGAATTCAATGATAATGAGTAGCTGGCTCATTTCTTAGCTATCGTTAAAAGCGCATTGTTGTCAATTCAAGACAATATTCAATATTGTTATCATCAACGTTAATTTTTAAAATCTAATACTTTCTGAAGATAAAAAAAAAAAAGAGTAGGATTTTCCAACCCTTCATCCATTTCTTTTTCTATTTTTTTTTTTTTCAAGTTATATGTACAAATATGAAATTTAAATTAGATCATGCAATTAAGTGGAATTTTTCATGGGTGCTGGAGTTCTGTCTGAAGGTCACGCACTTTTTCTTGTGGCTGTTCATTGGAAAGGGTTGAAACCTATATGAAATTTTGAATGATATTATAACTTGGCTCAAGTCTTCGTCTTTCGTACAACCGTTCACATCTGACATTGATCAAGAGAGCTTAACCTACATCAAGTATATAGTAACTGGGTTATATATATATATATATATATATATATATATATTCATTGGTTCTCAAAGTTGCCTCTAACAAGAGCACCTAACATCTGCATCCACTTTAAACACGTGATCACTGAACTACAAAATATTATACAGACTGAAACCGAACCACTATCCAAACATTTTCTCCACTTTCTTACTTTCTACACGTATTACACTTGTTGCTCTTGTTAGTTAGCCTTTGACTTTCGCATCTCTCTCTCTCTCTCTCTCTCTCTCTCTCTCTCTCTCTCTCT
>NC_068986.1:58095070-58096393 GCF_001194135.2 Octopus bimaculoides | reverse complement strand
TTTTTAGCTGCTATTTCTGAACTTCGGTATGTGGTGAAGCAAATGTTTGCTGATCCCTTAATTATGTTTATATATATATATATATATATATATTATATTATATTATATATATATTATATACATATATGTGTATGTATATATATATGTGTGAGTGTGTGTGTGTGTATTTGTGCGTGTGTATGTGTGTAATTGTGCGTGTGTATGTGTAAAGTATGTGGGTGTGCGTGTACGTATGTGTGTTTGGATATACGTATATAAGGCGTATTTATTTATGTATAGAAAAGAGTAACTAAAATTCAGAGATAACGGTTGTGAGACAACGATAATCTCAAAGAATATTGCATGTTAAATGACTTTGGTAATATGATCTGGTGGAGCCTGTCGGAATATAGTCGTGGGCGGTGATTTGGACTGCAACTATTGTCGAGGAAATTGACTTAGTTAAATATAAACGTGTTTCTCTTTCTTTCTCTCTCTTACTCTCTCTCTCCCTCTCTCTCTGGAACAGCATGTGTGTGTGTGCATGTGTGAGAATATGATGATGACTGTGCATTGGGAGTAGATGTGCACAGCAGCACGTGTACTTTATGTACGTATATATATATATATATATACATACACACACACACACACACATATATATATACTTAAATATAAGCACATGCACATATATAAATAGAGATACATACACGCTTATAAGGGCACACATGCACATACTGTGGTTGTGTTGTTATTACGATATTATTTGCAGTATTATCTTCTTTTTTTTTTAAACTTGTTTAGTCTCTTTGTACTTTTCTTTACCGGAAATAATCAAGCGATTTGCTTGAAACTGAAGGGAGGTTTTGGTTGGGTTATTATTGCCGGAAACTTTGAAACTCGGATCAAAAGCAGAAATGAAAGAGCTTTCAGTGGAAAAGGAGAAAAAACAACGAAAAAAAAAAGAATTTACACACACACACACTCACACATGCAAGCGTATATGGTCATTATAAGAATATACAAACACATACACACACAGCTGAATATATATGTTAATAAATATGATTGATCACACACACACACACATATAATTGCCAGTATATACGTTTATAGCAAATATACTTACATGTATCAGAAACGTATATATATATTTGATACAATAAATATATTTGTAAAAATATAGCGTACTATAGAAACTTAAGATGTTAAGAAATAGCTGTTATTTGGGGCGCATCCATATCTCTACAGGTACTTTTATCTCTTTTTCTCTGCCTTTTAGTTGTCTCCCTATTTCTCATAATGTGTGTGTGTATGTATATATATATATATATATATATATAT
>NC_068986.1:58080066-58094737 GCF_001194135.2 Octopus bimaculoides | reverse complement strand
TATATGTATATGTAGATATATATATATATATACACACGATGTACTTCTTTCAGTTTCTGTCTATCAAATCTACTCACAACACTTCGACACTCACCCAAGGTGCCGCGCAGTGGGACTGAGCACGGAACCACGTGTGTGTGTGTGTGTGTGTATATATATATATATATATATATATATTCTGACAGCACTATACGTCAATTGGAAATCCTTTCTCGAGATGAATACAAGGTATTGTCGCTTTATGACAGTATATCTACGTTAAGATATACAGAATACTGTACACACATGCGCGCGCGCGTGCAATGTATATGAAACTGAACCAAGACAAAACTCAAATGCCCAGTGACATGAATTTTGATAGCAAGATCAATATTTATTGAAATTGACTTCCATTCGAGAGAAGAAAAACAAGCGGCATGCGACAACTGCAACTGTTTCTGGATAAGAAGTGAATATTCTCAAATAACCTGCAGTATAGGGTCTTGTGTTCAAGGTGTTCTAGGCTTTACATTTATTGCTTAAATTCCTTCATCATTTAAAGTGCTGAATGCGATTTAAAGAAGATTTCATTCTTATTTCTAGTATATGGAAATATTGCATTAAAAAAATTTGTCAATTCGCCTTGAGAAACTGCGAACTGGTTACGTCTAAAATCTCAGATAGAGACATTTTAGAATCTTAAAATGTTTAGCTCAGTTATAGATTAGCATAATACCAGTGTTGTTGTTTAGTCCCAGGTCATTCCTGATTCAACAGAGAGAGAGAGAGAGAAAGAGAGAAAGAGAGATCTATAATCAAAAGCATTCCAATTTTGATGACCTGCTTTTGTTTTATGTGTATTCCATCTGAACTAAATTATCCATTGTTAATCTCACTTGGGAGATAGTACTGTGCAATTTAAGCGACCTTTGACTGCTATTTCTAACACGTCGACCACCCCCATAAAGGCTTCCTCGTTAGACCTAAGCGAAGTGGTTGGTTAGCCTGAAGTCAACCGTGAAAAATGAAATGCATGATAAAAGGCAATCAATCTAGTTGTCTTTTTGGGAGTACGTTGGACAAAAAAAAAAAAAAAGCTTATTCGCAAAAATGTAAAAGGTAGTTGGAGAAATTGCTATAGGGTACAGAGCAAAGAGTTGGTGAAATTTAGTTAGGTGTATATAGTGTGTGTGTGTGTGTGTGTGTGTGCGTGCGTAAATCGCACGTTTAAAGTTATGGTTGAATGTATGTTAGAGAGATTCAAGTGAGTGAGTGTGTGTGTCTGTAATGTTGAATATTTTAACTATTCAACATGTTACTGATGCGACACTTCCCAAGAGTAATCTTTTCCCAAATGAACACACTCAACTGAAGAACGTCAAAATTTAATCCGTTACATCGTTTTAAAACTTTATACAAGAAATAAATAGTTTGTAAAAGATTTGGAGTTTCACGAGGAGACGTTTTAGTATTCTCATTTCCTTTTGTTTGTTTCAAATTTGATACAGTTTATTTGGTATCAAATGAAGTTTTGTTCACGCGTATAATGTATATACACGTCGCATGTTCATGTACACACATACGTGGCTGTACTCACATAAAGACACATTTACAGTATATGTGTACGTATACATATGCGTGTGATTTATTTCGAATGAGCAAACTAGTTGGATGAATTAGATATTCATTGATGCAAAAATATGAATATATATATATTATGTATTTATGTTGAGAGCTTGTTTTTAAACATTGGTCGTCTCTAATGATGAGCATCTCTAATTAAATGCTATCCAAGCTATTATTATCACATTCAGAAGACAACGAGACACGATTTGAGAGATTTAGCTGCTATTTCTCCCAAGTCGATATAGAACGCAGCCACTCCCTTGTTGGCTCGCATTACTCGAATTCAAGCCCTTGATTGAAGTTAAATTAGTTCAGTATGTCTCTTAGCTCCACTTACTGCTGTTTTTTTTTTAATCGTTAAAAGTATGAATGTATCGAGTATTTTAATAGTTATCTTGACAATGTTAGGTGAATCAAGTGCTTTGTAAGAGCATAACATGTGTGTTCGACCTTTGTATGCTGGCTGGAGTTCTTGAAACGATTATGTGTGTCTACCTGTGTGTAAATATGCTGGCAATGAAGACGTTACATTCAAAGAATATGAACAATTATTTCTTCAGCTGTAAACACGCAGATAGATCTAGTTGATACCAATGTTTCCTTATACAGATTCACAGACACGTGTGTGTGTGCGAGAGAGAGAGAGAGGTGGGGGATAAGTACTTTTACATCCAATTATTATAAATGGTGGATATATTTGATTAAAAATGCTATTATATTCCGTATTTCACATTATTTTATATATACATCTTAAACGATCAAACCCTTGTATGCACACTTGGCCAATAGTGGATAGTAGCACCTGGATCTAGCCAATACGTATAATTTTAGTTCATTTAAGCGAAACATTTAATCACTGAGAGTGCACAACTATTCAAAAGTTAGTGGTATGAACACGAGAAAGAAACGGGAACAGTGGACCTAAATGTATCCCATAAAGAAAATATCAACACACACATCACACACATCACACACTCACACACACACATGGCGCATGAGATATGTAAGTTGTTAAAAATCAAAAATTTTATAACAGCCAAGTGTAAAAATATATTCATTCACTCTCTCCGTCTCACGCACACATACGTTTTAATCGGTAATGCGCAAGGATGTGCTGGTGCACCGCCTTCATACATGTATCAACTAAATATCTGATATATGCGTGCACGTGCGCGCGCGCGTGTGTGAAAGCGTATCTATGAGTATATGTACATACACATATACATTTGAAAAATTCTTTGTAAAAAGCTCTATTTTGAAATGTTAATTGAAAAATCAATCTAACGAGGCTATTTTCAGAACTTTTCAAAAATGTCCTTCATAATTCAATCAGTTATCATCAAAAATAAGCTCAAATGTATTTTGTTCAAAATCATATTTTAAATCAGGGCATTTGTTATTGATTTTATCATATTGTATGCGCTAGCTGTGTTGTATTGAAGTTTATTATCGTTTTCATTATTATTATTTTGGTTTTCCATCGAACATAAATATTCTACCTGCAAATTACATACTCACACACACACACACACACACACACACTCACACACACACATGCACACACATACACATACCGAGAGAATGACAACTTTAATGAATTAACTTTTCAGACGAATCTACGAGCGAATCCCTTCAAATTCCTAGACCTACTAGAAATAACAGCCTAATTCATCCCCCCTTAAATCACACCCTACTTCTCGTCAATAAATAGACAGTAACAGCGGGTAGTTAAACTGATAGACTTAATTGTTTACGGAATAATTGCATCAGGCATCAAATGTAGAGATGTTGCAATTCTGAAGAAAGCTACTCACATCACATTTCACTTCTCCTCTCTTCTCAATCTAATCACTAGTTTATTCATTTCCAGTCCTGGAATTAAACAATAACACTCCTGTGAATTCTCTTGGTCATTCAAGACGATCATGTGCCCGAAATGTCAGTGTTTTCATCACAGCATAAAATTTATTGAAATGCCCCTTTCCCACTTTAAGTATAAGTGCTTCCAATGCTTTCATAAAAGGTGTTGGGGCTATGGTCACTCGACTTGGTAGAAATATCAGCAAAATATCCCGCCATTATCATAGATTTGATCAGTCATGATTGACCAGGGTCTGACCAACAACAACAAAGTTCATTTATTTAAATACACGACATTATGACCGCATTATAATCAGAACGGGTATGGTTGGTTTGTCTTTGTTCATGTATGAGAGGGAAAAAGATTGTTCCGATTCTAAAGAGCAAAAGAGATTTTTTGCGTGCTTAACAGAAATAATAATTCTATTTTCCGCAAATGTATCTCATTATCTTTGAAAAGAAGGATACATTATATAAAGTCCCTATATACAGTGTCTGAAAAGTAGAGAAAGGTAGGACGGTCATTGTAGGAATGTGTTTATAAACCATTGTTAACCAAACTTCATCAATTTCGGGTTTCATAGGCTGATAAATCATGCTTTTGTTTTTTTTTAGCCCTTTTTCTCTGCTTACGTCTGAGTTCGGCCTTCTTAATTATTACCGCTAATGTAATGTAGAATAAAATAAAATTTCTATATGAATAATAAAGGTCATTAGCATATTAGTAAGGTGCGACCCGTACTTGACCTCTTTGACCAATTGGGTGTATAGTTTCAGTGTTGTGAGATGGGGCCATAAATCTGTCAAAAAAAGGATATTTTAAACCTCTTTCATTCGAAGCCGGAGTGAAATAAAGCGGATGATGCTTTTATGTATGTATACATGTATGTATGTACATGCCTATTTAAGTATACATGTGTGTGTGTGTGTGTGTGTGTGTGTGTGTGTGTGTGTGTGTGTGTGTGTAGCGTTTAAGTATACATGCTTCAAGTAAAGTAGTAATATTATAAGAATTTGTTGTTTGTGATATATTCGAGATACTTTCCGTTCTATTTCTTTCACTGAAAATGTTGTTATAACCTTAATTAATAATTCATTTTCAATTAACTGTTGTGCACTTTCAGCTGGTAGATTGAACAGAGATGTATACAGTGAAGTACATGTCTACCTATCTAAATAGCTTTCCTTCCAGCCGTCAATCTAATATCTCTTAGGTGCAAGAAAGTAATAGTGGTAGGCAACTTCTTCAATCGCTTTTTTTTAACCGACCATGCCGTCCAATACATCAATCTGATCACGCTCATCTTATTTTCTGGTTCATTTTGTCGATGCTTGTACCATGCTGAGATGAGAATAATTTGCTAGCCTCTACCTCAATCGTTCCTGGGATAAAGAGATCTAGCGTAATCCATTTTGAGAGAGAGGGAGAGAGAGAGGCAGACAGACAGAAAAAAATGCCCTAATACTTGATTGTTACACGCTGGAAGCATAAAAGATACAGTTGACCTTGATGGGATTTGAACTCAGAACGCAAACAATTATTCTTTTCTGCTCTAGGCACAAGGCCCGAAATTTTGGGGGAGGGGGAGCCAGCCGAATACGCAACTGGTACTTAATTTATCGGCCCCGAAAGGATGAAAGGCAAAGTCGACCTCGGCGGAATTTGAACTCAGAACATAAAGACAGACAAAATACCGCTAAGCATTTCGCCCGGCGTGCTAACGTTTCTGCCAGCTCGCCGCCTTAGAACGCAAACAATTATTGCAAAACGTTTTCCCGGTGCCCTAAGGATTCTGCCAAAAAGAATTAAGGCTCTAGTTAGGGAATTAGAATTTGTTTTCAACTTTGGGGATACTAGAATAAACATAATTGTGTAGCTGGTTCTCAAGATGATTTCTCGAGAACAACGTTATCGAATGTGTCCCCCTATCAGTATTATTTATATCTTCTTCTTCTTCTTCTTCTTCTTCTTCTTCTTCTTCTTCTTCTTCTTCTTCTTCTTCTTCTTCTTCTTCTTCTTCAGGTGTGCCTACGTGCTTGCTTTGCTAGAAACAGCTACCAAACTTTCCTAAAATTACACTCTACTGGCTTATAAAAAAAAAAGAAATGGGAATTTCATAGTGGACATATAAAAGTCTTAGATATTTTGTAAAGGACCGTATCGTCGCAAGCAGAATACGTTTGATCATCTGTCGGTTCGATGAAGGGTGATCTTGATCTAAACTATAACATCAAAGTAGATCGCTAAATGGATATGGCACCTGATAAATAACCTTGCCAATAAGGTTGGCTGTTAATAAACTATTACCATTACTGCGTTGTCTCTGGAGATTTAAGACTATTCTTTTAGCAGTCGAATTTATATACCTCAAAGTGGTTACCATAAGTTTGTTCGCCTCATAACAGCTGATTCAGTAGAGTCCCATGATCGTGGCATTCTAGCCGTTGCAGAAGTCTCTTACCTAATCCCCAGAGCTCTTAGGCCCATATCATGAAAAGGGTTTTACTTTTCTAAAACGTTAAATTGATATAAAAGACATTTGGTTGCTATTGTTTTCAGGTCGGGCAGCTATGTGGACGCAGCTTCCTCACTTACCTCGAGTGACAGTTTAATTCTGCTATTAATCACCAATAAAACGCGGGCTGCTATTTCTGGCAAATCGAATGCCCATCAATAGAGTCACTCCCTCGTTGTCTGGTTTACTTATTTTGTTTATTCGTCTAGTTATTTATGTACACATCTAATCACTTACATTATTACTGATCTATCATCTTTCATATAACTTTATAGATTCGTCTAGCTTATCTTTTGCTGTATATTTATCAATTATCTTTGGTAGACTGGATATTATCTAGTACATTGTCATCGAACTTTTCATAGACTTCGTTTTTGCATATACTATAGTGTTTCTCTCTTATTCTCTCCCCACCTCCGGACAAATATTGCAAACTGTTAGTGACAGGTGGACTATACAAATCATTGATGCCTTCCGGCTCTCTGCCCACCCGCCACACACACACACACACCTCTACTAACACAACTATAGATATGAAGCAGCCTTTCTTCCAAAACTATCAGCCATTACAGTGATCAAGTTTAATCTTATTTTACTGAAGTGTTTTCATATTTGCTTATGGTGCAATAAAGTTTCTAAATGTATTAAGACCTCAACTTCATCTTTCCAATGAAGTGAGAACAACTACACATTTTTACCATGTTCTGTAGTAAGAAAACCCATGAGAATGATGTTCGAAATGATAAACTCGTCAAACTCAGATTTGAAACAGTTAACTCTTCATTATCTTCGCAGTTTATTTCTTGTATTCTGTATCTGATTCGCTGTATAATTCGCTATTAATAAATTTACCTTATTTATTTCTTATCTTTTCTTTCTATCTAAAATATCAGTGTTAACAATGTTTTTCAATTCAGTTTTGTTTTGTGTCCTGTACTACAATGTGCTGTAAATGGCTCTTTGCAGCCAAACGACGAGAAAATGTAATCGTGTGTGTATTGTAAGTTTGAGTCCCAAAACTTTACAACTTCATATTTACATTGAAATTTGTGCATAACACTGGGTTGCCTAATGCACGTTCCTTCTGTGATAGGCACATTCTTTTGCTTCATTTTGCTTCCATAGTGTCCTCCCACTTGCATCATATCAAACTTCTTAACCCAACTGTCATCCTCTATAGTGATCACGAATCAGTACCAGCACGGTTTTCCTTCTAGCACACTACATTTGATTCTTAACATACTCAGTTTTTCACACATATTGTGAGTTGTTCACGCACGCTAATATTTCACAGCCGACGTATTCATGCTTGCTTCATGTCTTTCCATCATTCAACACCCATGTCTTGCCACTTCGCAACATCATTCTTCGTACACAGGTATCATATTCTGACCTTCATTCAGGTAAAATCCTTCTGTCGTCAGCAAATGGAATAGCGTGATAATCCCCTGCAGCTACATCACTAAGAAGAGAGCATTGGCCGATCCTGTCCCGGTAGGAACCATAGCTGGATATCATTTAAGATAATTCTCTTCCTAACCTGCTGCCTAGCTGTGCTATAATTCTTTCTCATACTTTCAAAATAGGGTTCCTTAATGTTATGTTTATGTAGTTACTGCCTTTGAAATATTTCTTTTATCATGTTGATAACTGCTACATCAGTTATTAGGTGTGACATCCTCTCTGAAGTACCTAATTGTTAATGTGAGTAACTAGAGTGTATTTTGCAGCACCGGATAATTTCTGCATCTCAGTGACTATGATCCAGCCGCTTTCTCTGCCTTCGTATAATTAATCAAACTATCGACAGTATTATTCTGAAGCTCAACAGCTGGTCCCCTCTTTTCTCTCTTTTAATTTGCCTAATATTATTCTTACTTTCTTTTATTCATAAAATTTTCAGACATATCTTGTAACTTTCAAGACTCTGTCTTCGTTCTACCATTGCACCAATAAATCGTATCCATCAACACAGCTGTTTTGCACCTCACACAGATTGTCTCGTTGAAACTCTTAGGTGTTCTCTGTTGTAAGTCTCTGTCTTCTCCAAGTATCGTTTCTTAAAACCTACGTCTGATTAGGGACCTTTCAGTTTTCATACTTTCTTTCTCCAAATGTCTTGTGTCTCTGATTCTACGGAGCTCTCTGTAGTCCCTACTCACGAGGGAAAGACTTAGAATTTACCATCTGTTGTCTATCCTTTTTCCTGATATGAAGTCTACTTGGCTTGCGTCTTTACCTAATTTGATGACTAGCCAGGCTCCGCCATTTAGTCTTCTAAATGGTTTGGTCATTTGAGTCACAAAATTCTGAGCCTTGATCCATCCTCATTCGTCATACCTATAGCCATTGATCCATATGCGCAAGAGTAACCCCTATTGTATGTATGCAACATGTTCATTAGAATAAGTAACTATGATAACGAGGTCGTAATTGAGGTAGTCACATAAGGGCCTTCATACAATGTTTGGCCCTCTATCAGTCCTGATTGTGTTGTATATGCAGAGATAATTGTTGCTGCCATGTTGCCTATGACTAGTCTATGCTCAATTAGTCTGCTGCGTGTTCTAGCTACTTCAATTACTGTATCTATTTTTGTAGCAACAATATACCTGTTCCGCCCTTCTCAGAGCTGTTATGAACGTGGATGATTTTTTACCTATGTTCTTCGTCTAAAAAGTTTCCATTGTGGGTTGTTTGATGTTTGCTTTCTAAATTTTCAACGACAGTCAAGAGTTTTCACACATGGTCACATGTTTTCATCTGACTACCCCACTAAAGTACACTATAATAACATAATAAATGTTAGTCTAATATACGCAAGTGTGGTTTTTCAGTATATTTGTGATAGTCATAATTATGACTAAATACTTTTCCTATCACCAATAATTTCAAAGCATAGAATGTGTGCATTTTTTATTGTTTTGAATAAACCACGTCTCTCAGGAAAATTTAGAATCTTTTCTTTATTATTCAGTGTCATTCATATCCGAATCAGAGATGAGGCCGGGTCAACGTAGCGTTGAATTGCGTTCAGAGTTGCTGCTGCTGCTGCTCTCTCTCCCTCTCTCTCTCTCTCTCTCTGTATGCATGTGTACATATATATATGTTGTGTGTGTGTGTATATATATATATATATATATATATATATATATATGTGTGTGTGTGTGTGTGTGTATGTCATATATATATATATATATATATATATATATATCTTCTTGTCTCATAGTTACGGTAACATGCGGTATATTCTAAACGTATTTCTCTTCTCTGGTTGATATGAAAATCCATGCAGTTACTCCTTGGAAGAAAAACACCGAATACACGCGCTCACTCACTCACACAGCCTCTTACAAGGAAACAGCGGCGTCTATACATTCTCAGCATAACCTCTTTCTTTCCTTTCCTTCTTCACGTCATGAACAACAATAACAAACAGTAACAAAAAGAGCAACAATAAATAACATTTGTATAGCAACAACAGCAGTAGGAGGGGCATTAACACCAGTGAGCATGTGCGTGTGTGTGTGTGTGTGTGTGTGTGCGTGTGTGTGGCGGAGCAATAAAAAGTTGGTTTGGGGCAAATAGATTAAATTAGATACTTGTTTCGGTTCCCTCCACTACCACCTCCATTACCGCTACCTCCACCGCCAGTTTCCCCACTATCATCACTAGCGAACAATAAGCGTGTACTGAAGGCCAGTTAATGCAATCACGATATAACTTTCAATTCGATGAGTTGACACGCTGTCCCAATCATCCAACCAGCTACTAACACCACCAGCTCCATTGTCACTGTCGTCGTCGTCATCATCATCATCATCATCGTCAGCAACAACAGTACTGACGTCATTACCATCCACTGGTCTTTAAGTAGACAGATAATTAAGGAATGAGTGCTCCTAATACAATGATGAAATTACCAGCTTACAATATAAAATAAAAACAAATTTTTGAACGGTATTTTTAAAGGATACATTAATGCTAATATACTTGTATTTTTTCTTGGAATGGGGGTAGAGGAAGGAACAGGGGCTACTATTTATTTATTTATTTATTTTTTGTCTCGGTTTGTTTTTAAGGGATTGTTTCATATATTTTTAAAATATTTTAAAACGCAAGAAAAATCTACATTGTATTATTCTCTTTTGTTGATTTGTTAGCCAGAGGGATGATGGGAATGAAAACCATGGGATTCCACAAAAAGCATAGACACCATTATCTTCTAGAATTGTTAATGTAATCAGCATCTCTCTCTCTCTCTCTCTCTCTCTCTCTCTCTCTCTCTCTCTCTATCTCACTCACGCACACACTTATATACACACGGATACATTTACGCGCACGCAGTTATAGACACACACACACATGCACTAGCACACACATATAATAGTTGAGAAGATAAAGGGTGACTCAAGAGCCTGAAGTTTCTTTGCATGGTACCTACCAATAAGTACCTTGATACAATAAACTGATTGCGCCTGGACATTTCTTTTGTTATTAAAATGGTAAAGGAGTAATCTGAAGAAGGTTTGGTTGTTATTTTTAAAAAGTTACATTGAGGGAGTCGTCCTCATTAACCTGTATTTTTTGAATTCTTGCTGTTTAGCCCTTGGTCATTTGCGATTGAAATGACCTATGATCAAAAGGCTTTCTAGCCATATTCGTCTCACCTATTCTCGCGTAGAAAACCCAGAGCCACATTATGCACCATGTCCCATTTTAAGAATGGTGCGATTTGAGAGAGATGTGGCTACTATTTCTAGCTGGGAGATCGACGACGTTGCGGTCCTCTCAAGTAACGGTAGTTTGTGTGTGCATATCTTTCAAATATTATTGCTTAAATGCATCATTTACCACATAAACAGACAGACACACACAAACACTCATTTAATGGTTCCAGACATTAGAGTGCAGATCCGTGGTGGGGTACCACATTTAATTGTTTAGTCATTTATATTTATCTCGGGATTTTGTTTTATCGATCTCCTGAACTATGAAAGACAAAGTTGATCGGATGGGATTTCAATTCAGAACATAAAAACGCTTACGCGCGTGTATTGGAACTCAATCAGTCACACATTTACATAAGAGATAAAATATAAAACAAAAATGATGTCCAAGCTTTCAACAAAAGCGTTGAAATTGGGGATTGGTGGTTATTTTCGACTTACTATATCTTTTAGTCTGTGTCTGTTATCACTTCCTGATTGCTTAGATGTAAACTGACTTGCTTCAATACATATCGAACCTGTGGTAAACTTACTTGCTAATTTCCAATAAAACCTATCGTCTTGAAGATCCCACATAATGTGATTTCATAACATAAATCACAGTTATTGATCGGTTATTTCCCACTTCACTCAAACTACAGTGTAACCAATGAGTAGCTACAGTTGACTTTGAGTATATATATGTGTGTGTGTGTGAATGTGTACGTATGAACACTTTTGGGTATAAGATTAGGAAGAAAGGGATAATCAATAAATGTAATAAAATGTATTTGTTCACTGAAGGTCATTGATTCAGCCTGTTACTACTCAGTTCCTTGTGATGTGCTATTCTTCAAGCGAGAAATACACTTAACCTCTAATTTTCCATGGTTGCGTGGATCAGACAGAATTTGTTGAGGCAGATTTTCTATTACCAGTTGCCCTTCCTACCTACTCTCACTTGTTTCCAAGCACCGTAATATTTCCTCTTGGTTTTGTTTTCCAAATCCATTTACGAGGTTTTAGGTCAGTCCAAGGCTGGTTACAGCAGAAGACATTTGCTCAAGGTGTCAGGCAATGAGCATGAATCCAAAACCATATGCTACAATTCCATTACTCTTATATTCTTTTACTTGTTTCAGTCATTTGACTGCTGCCATGCTGGGGCACCGCCTTGGGTCTGGGTGTTAATCGAACAAATCGACCCCAGGACTTATTTTTAAGCATAGTACTTATTCTTTCAGGTTCTTTTGCAGAACCGCTAAGTTACGGAGATGTAAACACACCAACACCGGTTGTCAAGCGGTGATGGAGGGAAAAACACAGACAGACATACACATACACATACACGACGCGCTTCTTTCAGTTTCCGTTTACTAAATCCATTCACAAAAATTCAGTCGACCCGAGACTATAGTAGAAGATACTTGCCCAAAGTGCGACGCTGTGGGACTGAACCAGGAACCATGTGGTTGGGAAGCAAGCTTCTTACAACAGGCGTGCCTGAAATAATTTTTATGCATTGTACCATTGTATATAGAGACGTATGCAATATATAAGATAGGTGGTTCAGTTTTGATGCATATATAGACACGGATAGTTTCATCACTAAACAACTTCTTCGTAACTATTCCGTTGTTATAGCGAGTAGAGTAGGCGAAATATATGAGGAAATGATTGATTATTGAAAATGTGTGAGTAGTCTTGCAATCCAAAGCTGTTCTATGAAGACACGTCAACAGTTTGACCGAATGCTGTTAATTCTGTTTCACTGTAATCTAAACAAATGGATTATAGCAGTATAATAGAAAAATCAGTTTTTAACAGAACATATGCGTACTTGTGGACTGTGAGAAGACGCATCCATCTCTTTACTGAAATTCAGCGCTTGTGAATCCCCCCAAACTACTACTACTACTACTACTACTACTACTACTACTACTACTACTACTACTACTACTATTTCGTATATTCAGTGTGTAAGGTTGGGGTATTGTATAAATTATGCTATGTTGTTCTTTAATGTTATATCATTTTGCCTCAAATCCATGTTCACCAATGGTATTCCACCTACGACCATCACGCTGTTGATATCCCTCTTTGATTCCTGTTCAATTTATAGTTACAATTGAAAGTGGTTTACTCTCTCTCTCTCTCTCTCTCTCTCTCTCTCTCTCTCTCTCTCTCTCTCTCTCTCTCTCCATAGGTACTGTTGTCTGTATTTTCTCTGTGAATCAAGGTTTCGATTCTCAGTTGGAGTTGCATTTACATCGTTAATTCCTTTACAAATGAATAGAAATATCCAAAGATTGTAGTTCCTCTTTTTGAATACCGTATTACTTGCATGATCCTAAGTATTTTTCTTTTGTAAATTTCATTCACCTAATTCAGAAACCAGGAATTTAAGAATATTAAATCGTTGAAGCCAACCATTGCAGAATAGTTAGTTTACATTGATAAAACCAGGTTATGAATATGCATGTTGCAGGTTGAAAATTTCCCTGCTTAACATTGTGGCTCATGAATTATAGAAACACTGTAATTTCTTTCATCGTTTGTCAAGGCTAGACATTATGATTTTATTCTGCCACTGTTTTAACGCCAAAATATTGCCATATATGTTATCAGATCAAACCTTCAATAAAATTGTGTAAACAGGAAGGCATTCTTAGCTCTTATCCCAAGTCTCTGCTATAGTATTGTATTTTATTGTTTATTAGACAAATAAAAATTAGCGCATAAATTTAAATTGCTATTGAGTATATTGTGCATTATCTGTAGAAAAATATGTGTACATCTGAATGAGTGACGGGGACAGTATACTTACAAATGTAATGTAACACAAAAAAGTAGAAACCTCGTTGGGAGGTATATGAATTTTCAGTACACATTTATGCAATTTATTATACAACTGTCAGGTCCGAATAATAATACTTTGAGCTCATTTCATTCACTAGTGAATATTCAGTATGTGATTTAATAAGTTAACGAAGCTAGGTTCAGCTGATCTTTTAAGAAACTATACATTTATAGTAGTACACAAAACATATGTCTTTGCGTTTTATTTGTCTACTTTCACTTTCAGTCCAGCGTTACGCTTATACACCATGCACGCTTCGTTTCAAGACATTATCCCAAACTTCATTAATAAAAGTGCGCAACATATTGCCAACACGTATTTATCCGCGTGTATTAATAATTTCTTTCTACTTCTACGCATATATATGGTCATTATCCTAATGTTTCACAGTTTGGAAACGCCCTCCACTGTTTTCCCTTTATTAATTCCTTACTTTAAAACAGCTATTGCATAAAGTCATTTATTTTTTTTTTTTAGAACTCACCTGATTACTAATGCATGCTTGCTGACACACATACTTTATATACTCATAATCGTATAGAGCTAAACACATGCACGCATAATTAAACATCACCATATTGTACCTAATACACAGACAGATTTACATAAAATCTGCCTTGGACAACAGTACACACTTGCACACACACACACGCACGCACACACACACACACACACACAAACACACACACACACACACACACACATATCTTCATATGTATATTTATCTATATACATATGTATATATTTATTTTATTTACACACACACATAGATAGATACATATATATATTTATATATTCATCTATTTATATACATATATATATATTTATTTCTTAATATACATGTATTTATTTATATACATATATTTATTTATTTATAGATACATAATTATATATATATATATATATTATTTTTATATCTATCTATCTATCTATCTATCTATCTATCTATCTATCTATCTATCTATCTATCTATCTATCTATCTATCTATCTATCTATATATATATATATATTTATACATATATTTATGTATATACACACACATATATATATATTTATATATATATATGTATTTATATATTTATATATATATATATATGTATTTATATATATATATATTTAT
>NC_068986.1:58073782-58078409 GCF_001194135.2 Octopus bimaculoides | reverse complement strand
TATATATATATATATATATATATATATATTTGTATACATGTATATACACAGTTATATGAATGCGAATGTGTAAAAGGAGCATGCAGTTAAGACACAATGACAAACCACCCGTATTTGTAAATACATACAAGCATAAACGTGATACCCATACGTACAAATGTGAACAAAACAATTTCTCTCTCTCCCGCACGCTCACTCTCTCCCGTTCTCTCTCTCTCTCACACACACACATACACACGCTTACACACACAGGTACTTACGCACTTATACAAAACATGAAGTCAAAGTTAATTTTGTTCATATATGCATTCGCTCCGAACAGTGCGTATTTCAAGTGTCCGGCCTTCTTTTTCAGCCGTGCCACGCCCTACAATACCCGGGTAGCCGTTTTTTTGCCATTTGCCCACCTCTTTCCCTTTTCAAATGCAACTTACGCGAGTGCGTTCATTGAAACGTATTTCAAATAGCTATTCTTTTTAGGTTTTCTGCTTCATTTAACTTCGTCTTCATTTCGTTTTTGGCTTCTCTTTGGAAACATTTCAGCGTCACTTCCCTATTCTTTCTGCTCCAACACATCCTTCCTTTTATTGTCTGTCACTCACCCATCTAGAATTTTAATCTGACCCAATCTTTCCCTCCACTGATTTTCTGCTTTTATTTTTTGATCGCTATTTTACTGTTGTTGTTTTTTAATATATAGATATTTCATTTTTTTTCTTTTTTTCTTCTTTCTGTGTTTCGTTACCTTCCACGTAAGAAAAATTATTTATTCATTTGTGTTATTTAATTTTTAGCCTTTGTTTATTTATTATTTTCATTATTACTCATTCAATTTTGCTGATTTTTTTGGTTTTTTGTTTTTACCGAAATCCGTTCTTTATTTCTTTATTTCCAATATTAGTTTTACTAGTCAGGGTAATGAAATGGTAAAATCGTTAGAACGGCGAGCAAAATGCCTTGTGAAATTTTTTTCCGGCTCTTTACGTTCTGAGTTCAAATTCCACTGAGGTCGACATTGCCGTT
Organism: Octopus bimaculoides; assembly: GCF_001194135.2. Taxonomy (NCBI): domain Eukaryota; kingdom Metazoa; phylum Mollusca; class Cephalopoda; order Octopoda; family Octopodidae; genus Octopus; species Octopus bimaculoides. Next base: position 58,077,386 of record NC_068986.1, on the reverse strand, counting down.
AATCCTTTCGGAGTCGATAAAATAAGTACCAGTTGAGTACTGGGATCAATGTAATCGACTTAACCCCCTCCCCAGGAATTACTGGATTTGTGCCAAAATTTTGTCTGAACTGCCCTCTTCTGCTCTACCAATTTATTCATTCTCTTTCATTCTCTTTTCCACTCCTCACACTCACGCTCTCTCTCTCTTTAAATATAAATACATTCTTCGGTTTTGTTTTCTGTTCGTTCTATTCCACTTCAAGCTTCACACTTTTTAAATTTCACTTTTTTTCCTCATTTAGTATTCATATTCTCAGTTTCTTCGTTAGTTTTATTGTAATATTATTTCTACGAAACAAAAGCATGAAAACAAAACAGAAACTTATTTCACACCATTACCATCATGAAGGGAAGTACAGAGAGAGAGGGAGAGAGAGAGAGAAGGAATCAGTGAAAGAGAAAGAGAAAGAGATTCTGTATCAGCGTTAATTGCTTACGTAATTAACAAGATGATATTGAGGTATAGGAATTCCTTGAAACTTTTGTTTGGAACAGTGTTTTCCAAATCCAGCAACTTTTCTAAAATGTCCTAGTACCATTATCAGGATGAAGAGATGTTAGCGTGTTCTGACACTTTATAAAAGGGAAGGACATTTCTGCTTTACTTTTTTCCGGACTTGATAAAAATAAAGTACCAGTCAAGATGTAGGATCGCTTTACTCGGCTAGCCCCTACTCCAAAATTTGTGACCTTGTGCTTTTGTAAAATAACAACAACAAAAACAACAACAACAACAACAACAATAATAATAATAATAATAATAATAATAATAATAATAATAATAATAATAATGATAATAATATGACAGCATAATTATAATCAACGTTTCTTCAGTTACAGGATTTCAAATTACAACAATACTGTTTACAATATATTATTAGTAATAATAGCTGTTTAGCCCGAGTGAAAAGTTAGCAATGTTCTTCATGGTAAAACATTCTCGCTGTGCCCAATACACACCGATCGTATTATAGAAAGTCTCGTCCGCAGGATTGTGTTGTCTTATTGGCTCCATTGCTTTCTTTTCTGGATTAGCTATGTGAGTCACAAATAACGAGTATGCATTTATGAGTATGTATGTGCATGCATATATATGTATAATTGCATATGTGTGTATATCTATATATACAAATGCATGTCTGGGTGTGTGTATATGCATGTATGTATGCATGTATGTATGTATGTATGTATAAATCAGTATAACTTATTTTTGTCATTTTTTTTGTGTTTGCAGTCCTATATTTCGAACTATTTATATTCAGGCGGTTTGTCTCCGTTTTTAGAGATTCATTTTGGTTGGTGAGAAACGTATAGTATAGGAAATTTTAATTCATTTATTTATCTATACATTGAACTATTTATAAAATACTTAAAAACTTGTCCTTTTTTTTATTATCTGTCAGTGCTAAAAATTAAAATCCAGAAAATGATCAAAACTCCCATTTCTTATTTCATCCCTATGCCAAAATATTCTGTTGTTTAATAATGCTGACATCACTTGTCTTCCATACTAGTGCTGAACCTGTTCAGCTCATATTTTCTGTCCATAAATTGTGCTTCTTTTGTTGTTTACTTGTTTATTTATTTGACTGAGATTATGAAACCTGACACGATGCAATTGATTGCCTTCACAGTCACCATACATTTTGCAACTATCTCTCTCTCTCTCTCTCTCTCTCTCTCTCTCTCTCTCTCTCTCTCTCTCTCTCTCTCTCTCTCTCTCTCTCTCTCTCTCTCACACACACACACACACACAGGTACGTATGTAGTGTGTGTGCGTTGTATGTATGAATGTGTGTGTGATTGAAAACATGAATGTGCCTTAGGTTTATCTTTTTTGAATGTTTCTTCCTTCATGCCTTCTTTCATGTCCAAGTGTTCCTTACAATTTGGAACAGTAAACTTCTCAGGTCCATCATTAGTGTTTCGGTACGTTCTTAATCTCATCTTCTGCTGGATGAATTGATGTTGGCATGTGTGTTACTCCCCACACCCACACTTTGTAACTGGCAAGGCCAAACATGCTTCGCGTAAATATTTAACTCAGGAATTTCAAGTTTTAACATTTTAGATATCTACGACATCAAGCTGGGTGTTAATCTTTGTTTGTGACTAATACTTATTATCTGTTTATTTTAACATTGTATTCCGTTATGAGTATGCCTTCTAATATGAATAATTTATCTTTAAGAGAATTCTGTAGTGTGTAGTTGTGTTGTCCACTAACTTCCTCCTAACTAGTTTTTTTTTAATACATTTCCCTTTTGTTTTTCTGTTGTATGATATAGTGCATGCAATTGCTTTTTGCTGTAAATGCATGGTGAGCAGGTGGAAACATACACAGTGCTAAAATAAATACAGAATTATTATAAGTTTGTCACACACAAAAATACATCTCTGATGGAGAACGCATAAATGTAATTGTCTAAAATTCAGAATCTGCTAGTGACACTCACACAAATCATATCGTTGCCTCCAAGAAAGAACAATACACACCAACATGATTTCATCCAAAATAGGAAATTACGAAGGTTTAGAAGCGTTTGTGTCAGATTTAGTGGAATTCATTGTAATAAACATGAAATGAACTCATACGAAAATATGCAGAAAAAAGTATTAATAAAAAATAATAAAACTAGAACTCAGTCATCTTATCAATACAAGTCTAAAGAAAATGTTGTGTGTGTGTGTACACACACACACACACACACACACACACACACACACACACACACAGAAATACCACTAGACCACATTCACTTGAATGACATTTCTCAGAAAGAAATATATGCTGCAAATAAAGAGCGCTCACTAATCGGACGAAACAATACATTTAGGGAACATTTTCTGAAGTATGATAGGAAGTCCGTGTTATACAGCTATATATATATATATATATATATATATATATATATATATATATATATATATATATATATATATATATATATATATATATATATATATGAACAGATGAGTTTAAGATAATTAAAGGTCAGTAGCACTAAGTACCGGATTGGTAGGATTCAATGTAATTCAGTGAACAGTGGAGATCTCATATGGTTAAAATCTTGATTCGTGTATAATATAATATAATGAGTGTTTTGAGCAAACATTATATAATTACACAAGCAAATATTAGCCTACGAGATCTTTACTTTTCAGTGATAACGTCTTTATGAAGAAACAGCTTTCGGTGTAATTTGGAAGCAGTCATCACTGATAATAAATCTCATTCTTACTCTAAGAACATGAGTGTCTTAAGCAGTGTTTGTATAGTGTAATGAAAAACAAACCATAATGAGTATAACTTTTTATATAACATTTATATACAATGACTATTGAATATTTAAAAAAGAAATGTGAAGATGTATCTATAGTAGTAGTAGTAGTAGTGATGAAACTAATTTTGAAATTATGAAAATTTATAGAATATGTATACGCGTAGTCTAAGTGTCTGTGTGTGTGTAGCTGATCTCATAGTTATGTATACATAGTGAAATACAATAGCGTCAGCTATATATATATATATATACATATATATATATATATATATATATATA
>NC_068986.1:58070321-58072518 GCF_001194135.2 Octopus bimaculoides | reverse complement strand
ATTCGTGCTCCAGCACATCCTGCCACTCGGCAAAACAACCTGGTATCTTGACGGAAACTTAATCAGTATCTCAACATGTCACACTTCTGACTGTTTTCGTTCGACATAATTATAAGGTTGTTGAAACAATCAATCGAAGCTATTGGTTTAGTCACCAAGCCACGTCTAACCTAAAGCTAACCAGTAAAATTATCTGTTTCCCTCTCTCACTCTCTCTTTTTTCTCTATTCTCTCTCTCTCTCTCTCGTTCTGTTTACATCCCTCTATTTTCTCTTTATTTTCCCTTCTTTCTTCTTTATCTCCTTTTTCTTTCTGTTTCGTCTGAGATCCCACTTATCCAGCTGGTTTGAAAGTTGTATCATTAATCACTAAATGGAGTTAATTGTATATAATTGTAGATCTATGTGAAAATGTGTATCTGTTTGTGCACGCGCACCTCTTTCTCTCTCTCTCTCTCTCTCTCTCTCTCTCAATATAAACTTGTGATTTTCATGTTTAGAATATTTCTTCTTCTTCTTCTTCTTCTTCTTCTTCTTCTTCTTCTTCTTCTTCTTCTTATTATTATTATTATTATTATTATTATTATTATTATTATTATTATTATTATTATTTATTATTATTATTATACTTACGAGAACAATAAAAAATGTTCATGCTCCTTCAACTTTCATTCTCACTCAGACAATAGAACAAGTTGTTGTCAAGGGTGCGGTTCCACAGTATTCATAACTTTCTCCCTATAATAGAATCTTAGTTTTCTATTCTCCTCCTGGATAAATTATGGAAATATTCCTACGATAGTGAATGAGCAGTACTTTATTTTATGGACTATATATTAGCAGAATGCAAAAACAGTGTTGAGTGCTGCAGGTTTTCAATTCGGCTTAAAGAGGCGTAAATAACTGATGTAAGGATTTTCCTCAACATACTACTGAGTCTGTCAATCCAATGATTTCTTTCACAGCGTACAGGATATGAAGATTTGTAGTATATAGCTATGTTTATTTATATCTCACAGTTCCAATCATGCTGATATCAATTTTGTCTTTCCTTGTTCTGAGTTCAAGCATCGAGGGCGATGAAGTAAGCGCGAGTCTAGAACCGCTCACCTTCTTTCTTTGTGTGTGTGTGTGCGCGTGTATCTGTATCAACAAACACACATATACACACATACTCATAAGCTCAAACCTGTAAGTAGTTTATTGAAACTGAACTGCGGCCTCCTACACAAATTTAATGCCACTGTGAACTTACGACCTATTCTCGCCTGAAGATCGCACTGGCGTGAAACACTTGTATACACGCACATGTATATATTATACAAACATATTTACTTATATACGTATTATATATATGAATATGAATGTATATATGTATGTATATAAATATATATATATATATATATATATATATATATATTATAATATATACATGCATGTATATATGCGATTGTGTATGTGCTTCTATGATATACATAAACACATACACACGTGCGCATGCTCACGCAAATTATGTGTGTGTGTGTGTGTGTGAGTGTATCTAAGGGAAAGGGAAAGTAGAACTAATTTGCCTACGGGAATATTAATCATCATGTGCATAAAGACACATGCGCGCGCGCACACACAATGAGGTTAACATCTTGTGTTCTCTGCTCTTCCTGTTCACACATTACGAGTGAAATCTAATCCACTATTTTCCTCGCAGAAATTTGATAATATGCATATTACATGATACTAGGCGAGTGAAACTTATTAGCATGTCCACATATATTGTGCTACAGTGAATATAATCCCAAATATTCTAGGTATCAGCTTAACGCTATACAAAATAAATGAGTAAATAGTGCCAAATAGATGGCGTCCCTGGACTGCTACTGTTACTGGTGGCAATATTACTGCTACTGTCTTTGATACTGTTGCTGCTAATGCTAGTATCTACTCGCTAGCTATTCCTGCAGCTGCTGTTTCTGCTGGTGGCGATATTGTTGCTCCTGTGTATAGACACAACAATATGCAGGCTCTTGCATTCACTCGCTGAGGAACGCATGCACACCTTGGACATGTTAAGGCTTCTGAACGTGTTAATAGGGTTATACACGTGTGTATATCAATATATGAGTACACATACAAACCACCTCTATATGAATATAATGTTTATGTGTGTGTGTGTGTATGTATATATATATATATATATATAT
>NC_068986.1:58068095-58069558 GCF_001194135.2 Octopus bimaculoides | reverse complement strand
TATATATATATATATATATATATATGATATAAGTATATATATATATACTTACACACACATACACATATACGCGCGCGCGCATACATGCTCACATATTTATTTGTTTGTAATATATATCTGGATGTGTGATATTTTCACCAAGAAAAATTCACTGAGGCAGTGATTCGCCATTTGTCTATGTATATAATTTTATAATTTTTATATCTTTTGTCGCCATACTGCTTTTGGGGGAATGACTATCGAAGATGTTATTGTTCTGAAATGATCCTAAACGCGCACAAATGCACGTCTACACACACACACACACACACACACACACACACACACACACACACACGCACGCGCACACCTGTTTTATTTTCGCTGTACCAGAAAACTCTGCTCATCGTTTGTTCGACGCACAATCGGTTTCACAGATAAAAAGTAAATAGAGGTAATTTCTCCCGTCTGAGAAACCGATCGAATCTATATGTATAGAGTAAAAGAAAATCTTCTACACTTTGGTATTATTTCTGCACCAACGTATGTATATGTTTATAACATAGGTGTCGATTTTTTGAGGGAACGCGAGAAGGCCAAACTGAAATGACCTAAAAATTAGAATACTCAAAGCATGAAAGATCGAATACTCAGTAGACCGAATGTTTTAAAATGATTTGTTTAAAATAGTGTAGTAAACATTCTTTAGAGATTTATTTAGGATTTTGAAAGGCAGTTTATTGTAACATATATATATATATACTTTTATTGTGCTACGTCAGAATAACAAAGAACAGCGAAATGTAATGTGCGTATTTACTTAATAATAATAATGCTTTCAAATTTTGGCACAAGGCCAGCAATTTCCGGAGATTGGGTAAGTCGATTACGTCGACGCCTGTGCTTGACTTGTATTTATTTCATCACCTCAGAAATTATGTAAGGTAAAGTCGACCTTGGCGGAATTTTAAACTCGTAAAGATGGACGGAATGTCGCTAAGCATTTTGTCCTGTATCTTAACAATCCTGCCTGCTGACCCGCCTTTCAGTAATAATAATAAGAAGAAAGAAGAATAAGAAACGTTTAGAGCAGGGATACCATATCAAAGATAAAAGCAAAATCTGAAAAGTTTATTTATTGAATATTTCCATCTTTTTCTCCTTGTTGAATATTCTCCATTCTTTTAATACAAACGTAAACAAGGATTAAAAGACCGAATTTTATATGTCGGTATTATGAAGCGAAAGAATAAAGGCAAAGGCAGGATAAACAAGTGCACGAGTCTATCAATATTCGACTTGTTAATCGTTTTGCATTTTCATATTTTGTATTGAAAGAAAAGCAGAATCATTCAATAACGTAAGAATTTAAAGAACGAAGTTTTCGATTAAATACAATATTTCAATTTTTGCTTTTGTCTTCGACATAGCATCTCTAATTTATATTATTATTATTATTATCATTATTATTATCATTATTATTA
>NC_068986.1:58067187-58067716 GCF_001194135.2 Octopus bimaculoides | reverse complement strand
AAAGCTGAGATAATATAATAAATAGGATAAATCAGCTTTGTTTCTTAAAACTAATCTCATATCAACAAAAAGTAAACATGTTACAATGTTTCTCGAATTATGATTAAATGTTTTTAAAACAGATTTTTAGATTTTAGTCCAAAATTTTGGAGTCCTGAACATTTGGTCTTTCATTCTTTTGCCGGCCATGTGAATTTGAGACTATTTTATTCAGTCGTGAGACCGAAAGTAATCTATCTATCTATCTATCTATCTATCTATCTATCTATCTATCTATCTATCTATCTATCTGTCTGTCTGTCTGTCAACATAATACATACGTGTGTGTGTGTGTGTGTATGCGTGTGTATGTTATGTGGAATGAATTAAGTAAAAATAAGGCAATTTACAAAGTAGAAAGCATAATATTCTTAAGAGAGCTGAATATGATTACATGCTTTGTATGACACCAGAGTAAAAAAAACTAATTTCTATTTATTTCTCGAAAATTTTCTTTGTTGTATATGTGTGCGTATGTATGCATGTATGT
>NC_068986.1:58065136-58066494 GCF_001194135.2 Octopus bimaculoides | reverse complement strand
TATATATGTATGTATGTATGTATGTGTGTGTGTGTGTGTTGTGAGCAGATAGTATCTAATGATGGCATGTAGCGTTTGCTCTCAAAAAAGATCACCATGTTAATTATAGATTCCTAACTTATCAACATTTGGTGCATTTCATTTTACTCGGTGCTGAAGCAAATTTAATAATAATATTTCATATATCATGACAGTCATTTCTCAGAGTCTATTGATAGGCACAATGCAGAAGTTACAAATATTGCTTTCAGATTTTGGCACAAGGCCAGCAATTTCGAAGGAGAGCGTAAGTCGATTACAGCGACCCCAGTGTGCAACCGATACTTATTTTATCTTCTAAAAAAGGATAAATGACGAACTCGAGACGTAAAAACGGACGAAATACGGGCTGCTAACGATTCTGCCAGCTCGCAGCTTTAAATCCGCAAAATATTGGTTTCAAGTTTCGGTACAAGGCCAGAAGTTTCAGAGGACATGGGCTAGTGGATTATATCGACCCCAACTGCTATATATTCGTGATAACTGTGCTACCATCATCGCAGATATATACAGCTGTGTTCGATTCCCATGCATACGGAAAACCCACTTTTTTCCGTCGAGGGCTTATATGCCCTGATATTAGACTATTATTGTTATTTACAGAATTGTCATTCGTCACCGCTTCTCAATTCATCGCATATATATATATAGGAGGAGGGTACCCAAAAGTAACCGGAAACATTCTCTGTGGAACAAGCCCTTTGTATTTCGGGTTTCTGCTACAAGAACCTACTTGATGCTACCCTCTACCGACCGGCGTCGTTGGGTTGCGTCGTACTGCCTCGTGGCGTGTCATTGTTTTGCAGTGCTTCACCCCTGTTCGTTAATTTTTGCGATGCCTGAAACGTATAAAAAACGTGCTTCCGAAAAAGTCTGTCTTCTGCTGAGGGAAACGGCGGCCGAAATAGTTGTCATAATTCAGACAGCTTACAAGAACGCTGTCATGAGCAAAACACATGGTTACGAATGGTTTTCACGAACTAGGAGTGGTCATTTGTCACATGAAGACCAACCTCGTTCAGGGTGACCGTCGACCTCCCCAACGAATGAAAACACCGTGAAAATAAATGAACTGACCTTGGAAGACCGTCACCGAACAAATGACGAACTTGTTATGGTTGGTGTGTCCTGCAGCTCTGCCAACGAATTTTGAGCGAGGAATTGCGAATGAAACGAGTTGCAACAAAATTTGTATCTCGTCTGTTCACGGAAGATCAAAAGTAGTCACGACTAAATGCGTGTCGTGAACTGAAAGTGCAAATATGTAAAACTGAGTGAATAAAATAACATTGCAAAATTCCGATTTCTTTTGGGCACTC
>NC_068986.1:58062648-58064558 GCF_001194135.2 Octopus bimaculoides | reverse complement strand
TATATATATATATATATATATATATATATATATATATATATATTCATTATGTTAGGCCCCGAGACAAAATTCAAGCTGTACTCCTGTAACACGCCTACTAATGTCTGTTGCTAGAGTAGTCCGTTAGTGGAGATAGTCGAAGACAGCGAAACAATGCCATTATCTTTGCGTATATTATAGAAGAATACGTTGGTCCAAAATGTATTATAATGGAAGCGAATCCAGAACAACGTGATTATAAAGCTAACATCTGAATCAGATACATAATAAAATTTCCTCTTAGTCTTGCAAAAACTTTAGGTTTCTTTATGACAATTTCAAAGCTTTTATAGTTGGGAATTTGTTGTTACAATCGGTTGATAAAAAGTTGGTTTCTGTGCACTGGGAAAAAGATTCTACTACAGCATAGAGATAAAATATGGCAAAAAGAGAGATTATAAGAATCAGGTATTCTATTTATATCTATATTTGTTTCTGGTACTTGAGTAAAACACATGCGCGCGCACAGGCATACCATATGCATGTAGCATCTAGTAACAGTGGTGAAACATATAGGAAAAGCTGTAAATTAGTGAACGTGGAGGTAACCGTATAGGGAATGTAAAAGTACATGAGATCACGTATGGTTGAAGGGGGACAGTCCACCCTCTTCTCTCTCTTTGTCTGTCATGTGCAGGGGAGATCTCTGGTGAAGATCAAACATGATTTGTAGAGAAAAAGTATTAAGTCTCGCGATAATGTTGGGGGAGAGGATGAAGGGATTCATACTGCTAGAAGATCAGCAAGATTGATGTTATTACAATTCTCAATAGTGACGTTTGATGACGATGTCTCTGTCTTTTGAAGTATGAATTCCTGTGATCTTTATAAATATTTACTTCCAGCAAAACTATAAAAATCGATGATATGATGTTACGTCTGAAGGACACCATACTCAATGCGATTACATTAAGGAAATAAGGTTCTTCTTGCCTCTACCATTTGAATAATTCAAACTATTTAATTTATAAAAGTCAATAATCTAAAAGCAATAGAAATACGAACTAGATTTTCGTTTTGTCGTAAAAATGTATCAATTTTCGAGACTTAGACATATTATAATGTAATTCTACATATTCTTGTAATATTGGCTATAACATATTGTTGATATAACTCATTTGCTTCAAATATGTGAACACACACACACACACACACACACACACACACACACACACACACACACACACACACACACACACACACACACACACACACACACACACACACACACACACACACCAATCGAAACGTTGTTTATATCTATTCCGCCATCAGTACAACGCATTATTCGCAAATACAAGATCTTGATTAGCTGAAAAATATGCACCGTTTATCAAATTCGGCTTGTCATTGCAGATAATTTGGGTCTTGTGCAATTGTCAAGGTTTTCATAAGTAACTTGCTGTACCTAGTTCGAGTTTATTGTAGTAGGAACAAATTAATTTCGTTCATATGTGAAGATACTCTTGTTTGTTCATGGGCAGCTCGGATTTCTTAAATTCATTCTAAATTACCCAATAAAATGGAGTTCACTTCATGTGTATCTGTCTTCGATCTTACTACGCGACATCTGCCAATGTTTCACGTTGAACAAAACTTTGTGGGTTAAACTTAGAGTTTCGTAATAAAATAACTTGTTATATTTGAATACGGTCCTGCTCTTTTTTAGTTCAAATCCCACTTGGGTTGAAGATATCAATTAAACAATAATTAAGCAAAATATTAAGATCGTTATATGGGTTAAACCCTTCAATCTGTTGCCTGAAAGTGCCACAATCCACTGAGTAAAACCAAGAAAATATTGCTTTCAAATTTTGATACAAGGCCAGTATTTTCGAGGCAGGGTCTAAGTTGATTATATCGACCCCCTG
>NC_068986.1:58061860-58062567 GCF_001194135.2 Octopus bimaculoides | reverse complement strand
CTCAACAGCATTTTAGCTCAGCGTAAAAACAGACCGAATTCCTCTATGCATATTGCCTGGTGTGCTAACGATTCTACTAGCTCGCAACCTTAAACCTGCAAAATATTGATTTCATATTTTGACACAAGGCCAGCAATTTGGGGGGGGGGGCTAGTCGATTACATTGACCCTAGTACTCAACTGATACTTATTTTTATTGACTCCGAAAAGATGAAAGGCAAAGTCGACCTCGGCGGAATTGGGACTCAGAACGTAAAGACGACCACAAAGAGAATAACTATTAAATACTCTAAAACATCTCAAATCATTGCCAACGCATATGTTTAGGCACTAATACTTTCATTGTAAACAACCGATCTACATCTGTAATACGGTCCCAATATCTCTTTCACCATGAAAATTTCACCTCTCTTCCAGGGTGAAGTTCACCAACGCTCACGTTCAAAATATATTTTGTTAATAATTTTGCTGAGGAGTTACTCTATTCAAGTCATATACATAAGTGCGCACGCGCCCGAGCACGCACACACTCGCAGTTAGTGAGTGAGAACTAAGTAAGCCATAATCAAGAAAAGATACTAAAATTATATTTAGTTGAATTAATACACACACACATCTATCAATGCGTATATGCGCATCTACAAGCGCGCGCACACACATACATATATACATATAATACGTATATATATATATATATATATATATAT
>NC_068986.1:58058075-58061697 GCF_001194135.2 Octopus bimaculoides | reverse complement strand
ATACACACACATAAAATTCATGTGCCACCGTCTATTTACAAGGTTAATCAATTAATCAATCGATCAATATTAAGCAAAACATATGGTGATAGAACGCCTGGTTAACTCTCAGTCTTATACATCTTGAATTTAAATTCCGCTGGAATCAGCTTTGAGTTTTCCTATATTTCACCCCCCACCCCAAGGTAGACTATCAATTCGGTGTCAATACAACTGAATACATACTTTGCTAATTTCAATGTGTTACGGCACTGTACTAGTATAGGAATTCAATATTAATAATGGCTTCTAATTCAGGTACAAGGCCAACAATTTTGATTGGAGGTTTTTAATCGAGCCCGTTGTCTCTAGTACTTGACTAGTACGTGTTTTATCAACCAACCACGAAAGGAAGTCAACCTCATCGTGATTTGATCTCAGAAGCTAAAGAGCTGTAACTAAATTCCACAAGATATTTTCACTGCCTATCATCAACCGCGGCATATTATTATCTTATCTGGTAATAATTATTTCTACTTTAGACGCAAAGCCTGCAGTTTTGAGGATAGAAGTTAGTAGATACCATCGACCTCTGTACAAGATTTGTTCTTTCTTTTATCGAGCCAGTAGGGTGAAACGCAAGGCTGACATCGAAAGAATTTGAACTCAGAAGGAAGAGAGCCGGATGAAATACTGCAAACATTTTTTTTTCTACCGCTCTAACGATTTTGCCAACTCGTTACCCTTATCTTGATGATGATGATAATATTAATAATCTTGAATAAATGCAACTCTTCTAAATAGTTTTAAAAACTAGCTTCCTCAATAATAGTATCAATGGTACATCTAAAGCGTCGAATTAGCAGAGTTGTTAGAGCTTGTGTTAACATGTATTGCGGTCTTTGTACCGGCTCTCTACGCATGCATTCAAATCTCTGGGTGAATAACCTTTATCGTTCTGTCTGTGTGGGTTGGCATATCCCAGCTATACCTTAAAGAACAGCTCCTGGGCAGTGGAATGGCGGAATTGTTAGAGCTTGTATTTATTGCAGTTATTTGCATTCCTAGTTTTTACCTGGCAGATGTAATCATTCATCCGATTTGACAACACCGCCTCGTTTTAGGTGATTTATGGCGGAGTGGACTTTAGTCTATTGCAAGCCTTTGGACTCGTTATCCAGTTTGAAGAAAATTTCCATCCTTGGCACCGGCTATAGAGACCTTGAAAAACAGAGTCATGGGTGCTGTCGTTTCCTCTGTAACTAAACTGCAAAACAAAATGCAAGCATATATTAGTTTCGTATTCAGTTGTTTCCGTAAGTCAGATAAATACGTACATGAATGCATAAATCTGTTGATGAACGTTAAACAGCCTCGAATTTAATGTTAATCTTTTCAGATCTACATAGCAACATATATTAAATGTATTAAATTATTGCATAAGATCACTGTATTTTTTGTTAGTACATTTCGTTAGTAATATTAAAAAGCAACAACAAAATAACAATTCTTTTTATATCGTTAGCATAACTTTTTGTGGTTGATAAAACTGTAATAATGCTTATTTGGCATATTTACATTGTATGTAAGAATACTTTGAAAGCAATCAACTAGAAATAAGTAGGCAACCGATTAGAATGCAAGTTGAAAAATCGGGTGACAGCTAACAAATAATGTATGAATGATCAAACAAATGCTTATTCACTGATTGACCTATAAAAAAAAAAAGTAGAAAGATTCGTGTGTAGCATATTGACTGAATAACAAACTTCATGTCTACAAAAGTTTATTTACGAACAATTATTATTATTATTATTATTATTATTATTATTATTATTATTATTATTATTCACATTCTGAGTTCAAATTCCGTCGAGGTTAACTTAGTCTTACATCCTTTCGGGGTCGATAAATTAAGTACCAGTGAAACAATGGGGTCGATATAATCGACTCATCGCCTCCCCTAAAATGGTTGCCCTTGTGGCAAAATTTGAAACCATCATTATTATTTAAGGTAGCAGGCTGGCAGAATCGTTAACACAGCAAGCAAAATGCTTAGCGGCATTTCGTCCGTCTTTACGCACTGAATTCAAATTCCACTGAACTTGACTTTGCCTTTCATCCTTTCGGGATCGATAAAATAAGCCACCAGTTGAACATGGAGGTCGATATAATCGACTTACCCATTGCCGTGTGCCAAGTTTAGAAAATATCATTATTATGTATCTTTCTGCATATTATAAGTTCTGGGACTTTGACGATAGATTTTTCATAATTCTTAAGGCACTTGTTTTTATTGATATATTCGCTTTTTAGCTTCACATTCCCGATAACTCCATTTACTTATTTTTACAATGTGGATAATTTCTACACTTCACTGAGAGACACAATATCTACTTGGACTGATATATAGATTAGGAAATACTTCCTTATTCTTTTTATTTTCCCCGATTAATTCTAATATCTGGGTGAATAACCTTTATCGTTCTGTCTGAGTGGGTTGGCATATCCCAGAATGATAGTCATTTATTTCATCATCGACATATTGTTACTTTTATTGGGTATTTATTTAGAACACTATCTCACAAAGTGGTCTCTGAGAAATTTCTGGGATCCCATGAAATATTGTATTTTAATAAAATTTGATAAAAATTTAATTTATATAGCTACTGAGATACAGAATTTATGAATGATAAGTTATGTGGCTTTATATGAACGACTGGTCTTTTTAAAGCAATTTTGACTCATTTAATCTGTTATCAAAATTGAGGCTGGTAAAGCTCCTTTGTAAAATGACAGTATGTATTTCGTGATTTATGTGTGTGTGTGTGTGTGTGTGTATTCTCATAATCATTTGGGTATTAAATTTTGTGTCACTGTGGTAGGGAAACATCTTCTGGCACAAAGTAACTGTAAAACCAACAGTATAGCTACTTTACCGTATTGTAAATATGTGCATTATTTCAGGTGCCATACTGTTGCTACTTACGACTTGACTTAGATAATCCGGTTCCTGAAAGAAGTAATGTTAATACTTGAGAAATATTTGGAGCTGGCTAAAGAGGTTTGCTCTCTCCTATCTCATCGCTCAATAACAATAATAATGGTTTCAAATTTTGGCAGAAAGCCAGCAATTTCGGGGACGGTAGTAAGTCGATTACATCGACCACAGTGCTCAACAAGCATTTATTGTATCGACCTCGAAAGGACGAAAAGCAGTCGACCACGGTGCAATTTGAACTCTGAACGTGAAGACGGACGAAAAACCGCTCGGCACTCTGTTCAGCGTGCTAACGATTCTGCCAGCGTGCTGCGTTAATAATACCAACAATATTTTATAGCTAATCAGTTTAAGGTAAAGCGGTGCAACTAAATGCCACATCTAAAAGCTACTTTGCTAGAGTATGAACTTCCAGAACACCTGGAAACACATTTGTAGTGGTTAATAGTGTCAATTAGTTTTTTACAATCATCTTAACTTATTTCCAGTGTATTCTTCGTGGATTACTTACCTCGTGTAAACTATATGTTCTGTTATTATTCAGATTTATTCACACAGTCCGTTTTACCGTGGTAGGCCTTTGATGTTTAGATTATATATATATACATACACACACACACACACACACACACACACATATAT
>NC_068986.1:58047190-58057340 GCF_001194135.2 Octopus bimaculoides | reverse complement strand
TATATATATATATATATATATATTTATATATATAATGTACATAGTATGTGAGTGTGTGTATGTGTATGTTAGTCGGTTATAAACTTACACGATAACATCGGCGAATTTTGCCAGGTTCAGTATTTATCGATCGATATTACCATCAATCAATAAATAATAAATCGATATTATGTTACCGCTGACTCTGTCAAATACTTTTTTTGTTTACGCTAATTTTTAGCAATATGCATCATGAAGAATAGTGTGTGTGTCTAAAAGGAAAGTATGTCTTTGTTAATTTCTATATTAATGCTTTGTAGTTTGGCATCATTGACGAGTAACATCTTCGAATTTATATCAATGATTTTCTTGTTGCCCCTTTGCATTTCGAGATCAATTTTCTAGGTTCGGTACAGTAAGAGTCAAGTACTGAAGTTAATGGAATCGACTGACTCCCCCCCACTCTCTCTCTCTCACTCACACACACACACACACACACGCCAATATCGGAAACCATTATTATATCGATTCAAGTTAGTAGATTGTTATGCACAAGTTTTTATTCTAACTACAATATGAACGGCCTGTTATTTAGAAATCTGTAATTAGATATGAGATCATCTTTGTCATTTTTATCTATACTTTGTCCCCATCCTGTTCAACGTCACCAGCACTTATTCCTATTGTAGCAACTAATAAATACGGCCAATCGTACTTACAAGTACAGTCAGCGCGTATGCCTTATTAACATGTACCCTACTTCCGTTATTTCTTTTAGCTGCCCATGTAATCGAGAGCAGAGGTACCATCTCTCTCCCTTCAACCTTGACAAAACAAAACATCTAGAGTGTGACACATAGATAGATAGAGAGATAGAAAGAGAGGTGGAGAGAGAGAGAGAGAGAGAAAGAAAAAAGAGAGAAGAGTAAGAGAGATAGAAAGCGAGAGTGAGAGAGAAAGATGGAGAAGGGAGCTGGATCAGTTCTCAAACTGATAGTCATTATAGCTGAGTAGAATGGAACAATATAAAATGAAGTGTCTTGATGAAGGACCCGACAATGCTTGCCTCATGATTGCGATGCACCTTCACAGTATCGGTTTCTCCTCTCCTGACATCCCGTCTTGGAAGCTCTATTATACTCAACCCCAATAACACATTGGCCTTCATCTTGAAGATAGTGAAACAAATAGAGTGAAGTTGCTTGTTTTTTTTTTCAAGACAATCCTTCCTTCATGAGAAAAACCATGTGTTTAAGTTTGTTTACTGTAGTTAATTTCATCACTAGCCTCTAATGTCGGTGCTGTTTGCTGATGTCATGACGTCAACAACAGGTTTTTTTTCTATTTCTGGAGGTCATTTTGTTTTTAGATATTCCTGAAAATAAGTGCGCAAAATGTCTTCCTAACAACAAAATTAACTACTAGTGCTGCTGCTGCTGCTGCTACTACTACTACTACTACTACTACTACTACTACTACTACTACTACAAATTATAATAATGATAATAATAATAATAATAATAATAATAATAATAATAATAATAATAATAATAATAATAGTAGTAGTAAAAAAAAGTCACAATAGAATAATCTGTATTGAGAATAAATATGCATATAGGCATTTCGACAAGTCCAGAGTGATACAAACTTATACATTCTCCTTATATGTTCGCTCTTTTCTATTTTTACTCAGTTTACTGCTCTGGGTTTCACTCTCTCTTTCTCTCCCTCTCTCCACACAGATAACACTCACACAAACACACATATGTACACATACGCACACATATATGTACACATACGCACACATATATGTACACATATATACAAGCATATATGTATAGATACATAAACACACACACACACGTACACACACGCATAGGATATATATGTGTCTGTGTATGTGTGCGTACAATGCGTACTTGTATAATTAAAACAGTAAATCTCTGCCACGTGTTTTTATGATGGTTATCGTTTGAGAATGAATTATTGCCTTATTTTAAAATGTGCTCTATCGTTTTAGAAATAAGGACACGAAATAAAGTAGTTATAGAAATACTGAGTAAAAGACAAGATGACCATGGTTGGCTTCGACGCCGGCTAACTTTAGTTAAATGTCAGCAATGTCATTATAGGAATAATACCAAAACGGACCTGACTATTTAACCAGTTAAATATAAAATATATGATCAACTATACGACTAATGATATGACGAAATATATGACTAATGTAAGATATAATCAAAAATAAGACAGATGTAATTGACCAGCTAATACTCTCATGAGTCAACGAAAGAGCCTCTTCGTGGCTGCTGAGCTTGCGGCAAATCGCAGTGAAATATTTCTAACCGTAATCAACCATCTTAAATGACAAAATGACATATTTCATATATATATATATATAGTCCTAGTTCTTGATACATCCTTATATTTTCATGGCTAGAAGACGTTGGATCATTAGAACTGATGGATGGAGACTGACCTGTGGCTAAAATGTTGACAAAATTATATCTCTTGTCACAAAATACTATTTAGTTTGAGAAAGCCACTGTATATGAGAATAATCTGACTCGGCATTTTTGTTTTCCCCTATTTATGTATGCCATGTGTTTGTGAGTATAACTTATGGTCAGTGCATTTGTCGTGAAAACCTCACAGATATTTGGACATTGAAAGATGAACTTTGACTCACAAAAGTACATGTATGTCGATTTGAGAGTGTGTATATATAAAGTTTGTGTGTGTGTGTGTGTGTGTGTGTGTGTGTGTGTGTGTGTGTGTGTGTGTGTGTGTGTGTGTGTGTGTGCGTGTGTGTGCTTCCGTGTGTGTGAGACGAAAATGAGCTAAGAAAAATGATTTAGTATCTAGTGATATGTATTTGAACAATAAGACAATGTGAAAGAACATACAAGATTTGTCTTTCTGAAAGTATCTCCACTTCCACAGAGGGTAGACAAATAGCATGGTAACAGTTCTCCAAATGAGAAAACGAGATAATCGCAGGAAGTAGGAATTCTGTAATATTGAACTGACATTAAGGAAAATACATTCTGAAGACTAGAAGGCAACTGTGAACGTGTATTTCTGACTTAACAATCTCATCAACAGGCAAGACATTTAGGGCCTACGAAATTTGTATAAGTGAAACGAAATGGGGCGAAGAGAATTAACTCAAAGTGGCAAGTGGTATGTATTTGAGCAACTTTGTTGCTCGACGGCTATATTAAACAACATACAGGATAAATTCTTCATTTACCCGTCATACGACAAGTAACTTTGGATGTATACTTTTTGCCGCTATGGGAATATCAGGAAATATGGTATACATGCAATAATCATAATCAACGTTTACTTAATTTCTTGGTGCTTATTTAAAATGATGATTTGAATACCAATTTTTAAAAGGGAAAGCTAACATAAATTTAATTGAAACAAATTACTCAATTGTATATGTTTTTCCATAACTCCCTTGTTATTTGCCTCCTCTCCCCTCCTTTATGAGTCCTTCTCATTCTGTGTGGAGTAAAGTTCCTTTGCCCATTACCTGCTTTCAAGCCTACTATGTGTACTCATCCTGCTCCTCTTGTGTGAATTCCCTCTCTATCAATTATTCTCGCACCTCTTCTCTCTATGCGTTGTAAAGCATGACTAAAGAAAAGAACCAACCAACCAAAATTTATATCCGCTATTATTGTATTGTATAGAGATATAGTTGTGTATATATATATATATATATATATATATATATACATATGTTTGCGCATACATACATACATACATACATACATACGAATATTGGATACGTGAGTGTTAGATTAAAATGAATTTTAGCTATTTCAAAAAAGTTATTCTCGAGTAAAATTGCTCTGAATTTTAAATGAAATTAAGAGAACATCGTCTGCAAATCAGGGAATGTTTTATACTTTTTTAAAATTATAAATTTGTACAGATTTTCTTTATATTGATTCTCACGTGACATTATCTCTTCTCGTTGTTTCTGCTTTATATTTTATTAAATAAAAGTTGTTGGAGTTCTACTGTCTATTTTCTCTCCCTGCCTTTTTTATTCTTATTTCCTGAAATATAAATATTTTCTTAAATTTATATATATTTCAGGTGCACTTGTTTTCTTTATTTATTAGAATTTATTTACAAAATCTTAAGTCGTTTTTCAGCACATTTCTTTTTTGCTTTCTACAAATATATATATATATATATATGGAAATACCAATCCGTGTTTGCGTGAGCAGAATGCAAGTTTTATTTGTTTGCCTATACTTGTAGCCTAGTTATTTTAATAACCACTTTTCACTGACATGTAGTCAGATAAAAGAAATATTTACAGTATAGGCAAAAAGAAAGAAACATAAAACATCATTTCTAAAAATATATTGATAAGACTGCATTTATAACATGTACAAATTACGTTGTTTTATATTTTGAATTGTCACTTCTGATTTTTCTCCTGCTAAATCAAAGAGCTTGTTAACAATACTCTGCTCCTTGGATATTTATCAGCGTGGACGTATAGTAATATTGTAACAAGGCATAGTAATATTGTAACTCGCTTGTTTCATTTCACTTAGAATATGTCATCGTCACAATTGCTTTCGTTGCTATTATTGTTTAGCCCCAGGTTAAATTTATGAAGACTGATGTCCAAATGCACTCCAGCCGTAACTATACTGTCAGTGCTCTTTTATTTAATTAAGAGAGCAGGGAATGAGTTAGCGAGATTTTGATAACCACCTCTAGCAGGTCGAATAGATAATATATAGGCTCCCTCTGGATTGAATAGTAATAAATGTCAGAATCAGTGGACCATCAATATAAGTGACTGGAGATATTTAGTTATCGTCCTTTACGTTCTGAGTTTAAATCCCACATAAGTCAACCGTATCTTTCACCTTAGCAACCCTGCCATTTTCTTTTAAAAGATGGACAAGTCTCCAAAACGCTTGATTTCTAACCGTCCGAGGTCGATAAAATAAAATACCTGTTTCATCGACTACGATCATTAACCAAAATTGGTGATCTTATATCCGAAGTGAGCAATGGTAATTATTATAATTAAGGTGGTAAGCTGGAAGAATCGCAGGCATGTTGGACAAAATACTTAGCGGCATTTCTTCCAGTTTTTACGTTCTGATTTAAAAATTTTGCCGAGGTCGACTTGGTGTTTCGTCCTGTCAATATCGATAAAATAAGTACCGGTTGATCACTGGAGTTAATGTAATCAGCTTGTCCCTTCCCCCTCCCAATATTATCGTTATTTTTCACTCGCTGCAACATGTAGTCAGGTCGAGTCTTCATAGACAAGTAGCTCCTGATAATCTTCAATGACGGCAAGACTACAATGAAGCTATTCTCTATTGAGAAAATAGAGAATAAGTCAAGCAAATAGGTGACATAGAGCAGAAGGCTCAGGTGCTACTCGTATGGTGGCAAACGATACTTGAAGCCCAGAAGAAGGGAACAAAAAGAAAAAGAGAGTGCGGTGGTCCGAACCAGAGGTAGCATCAACAACAGCAGCAGCCGCCTCTCACCTCAATGACGAAACCATGGGTGCTGTTTTGTGTGCATAGTTCCAAGGATATTTTCGTGGATAACTAAAGTGGTTGCTCAGTGTCGCTAATACTGAGGGAAAAGAAGAAGGGGGTGATCTGAGATAAATTTAGCTGTCATTATTAGAAAAGCAACTGGAGGCGGTGAGCTAGCAGATTCGTTAGCATGTCGGACAAATTAACAGCATTTCGTCCATCTTTTTACGTTCCGAGTTCAAATTCCGCTGAGGTCGACTTTGCTTTTCATCCTTTTGAAGTCGATAAAATTATACAGTTTAAACATTGGCGTCGATATCGTTGCTTCTTTCCCTCCCTCAAAATTTCAAACCTGGTACTTATGGTAGAAAGAATAATTAGTAGATCATCTGATTTTATAGAAACTCCTCAAGTGGCCCTTGTTGTTTGTATTAGATTTTAAATCTAAGTAGTTGGGTTTAAAGAAAAAATACCTTTTAGAGTTGACTGAAACAAAAGTGTAGTAAACTAGTGAGACAAGGAAATGCTGTGGTAAATATTTTGGAACAGGTCGAATTTAAAGTAAGTTTTGGGTATAACTGCTAAGGGTTTCGTCATCACTACCATTAAAAACGTCCGCACATAACGGTATGTGGTAGATTCAGTCTCCTCTGGTGGATTTTCTTGAACATTGCTTACAATATTAATTTGAAATGGATATCTCACCCAGCTACTCCCAATGTTTGCCTGTCTGTCTCTCACATACATGTACAAGTTTAGCGAGGCAAGGACTGGAGCTAATATTTGACCACCTGACCATATATAATATAGAGGGTGATTAAGAATAAATAAATAATCTAACTGAAATTTCGTAAATTCTTGAATTCAACTCTATTAGTCGGTATTTCTATAACTGATTTTGTTGCATACTATACACGTTCATATATAAATATTTATATATACACACACATCCCCATATATATATATATATATATATATATATATATATATATATATACACACATACATATATACTTACCCCAAGCATACATACACAATTCCATACGTATACATGTGTATATATATCTGGTAAAAACTTATATATGTGTATATGTGTGTGTGTGTCTGCGCGTGTGTGTGAGTGAACATATATATATATTTACATATATATACATATATATACATATACATACATATCAATATATGCATATATATATGCAGACACATATATATATGTATATATATATATATATACATATACACACACACACACACACACATATATATATATATATATATATATACACACATACATAGACAAGATTGGTCCAGTCCATGTCTAACGTAATAGCACCACCTGATAGGATTATGTAAATCCTTTTTAAGTGAAGTTTTGTGGTATTATGGTTCATTCAAGTAGTGAGTTCTTGTTGAGTGAGTTGTATCCAGGTATGAGTGGCTTATCTGGTATTTCTTGAAGAAATTTGTCCAGACTCCGTTTAAAGGTGATGGGATCTTTTTCCTCTCTGATCAGTTTTGGGACTATGTTAAACAGGACAGGGCCTGTTGAGGAAAAGAAATTGTGTCACAGTGTACCTATATGTTGTGATACTGAATTGGGAAGGGGGCGTATGACCCGTGGACCAAGCCTTGGATGAACCTTGAAACTAATGTTCAGGTCGTTTGGGCAATGCTGATGGTATATTCTCCACATCGTGCAAATGATGTACCGCTCGCGGCGGCGCTGGAGAGAGTAGAGTTTCAAGGCTTTAAGGCGGTCCCAGTAATCGAGATCAGTCATGCCCTTAATTCGTTTAGTGAGTGTCCTCTGGAGTGATTCAATTTTCGAGATGTTTTGTTTTGTATGGCGAAACCACAGGGGGCAGCAGTATTCGAGGTGTAGCCATACAGAGGAGCAGAAAAGTGGAATGATGACACATTGTTCTCTGGACCGGAAGGTTCTTAAGATCCTGGAGCTCATCCTACGAGCTATATCGACCTTATTGTTGATGTGGGCAATCCAACTAAGATTATTATTAACGATTATTATTAAGGCGGGGCAAAATGCTTAGCAGCATTTTGTCCGTCTTCCTGTTCTGAGTTCAGATTCTGCCGAGCTCGCATTTGCTTTTCATCCCTTTTGGGGTCGACAACATGAATACCTGTTGAACCCTGGAGTCCATGTAATCGACTTACCCAGTTCCCAGAAAATTGACGGCCTTGTGTCAAGATTTGAAATAATGTTTACTATCGTTATATACGTCTGACAGTCTTTTTCCTCGATTAAAAGTCTGTTCCTAACGCTTACTTTAACCCAAGATTATTGACGAAGCACTCTTGCCCACTCAGTGGGTTTGAACAGGAGACTAAACTGGCATGCACGTTTTCCTACCGGTGCACATGCAAGCCAGTTTAAACCCAGTATCTCTCTCATTCATTCATATTTCTTATATTTTTCAGTGTTGAAAATTTTTTAATTATATTTTTTTTCTACTCCAGAAAAATTAATATTTTTATTATTAAATGTTTTTGCTTATCATTTTCCAAATCAGAAACGTAAGTGAAAATAAAAAGAAAGAACAAACAAAAATCAATAAACGTTGCGTAGATGGTTGGGAGTTGGGTGTGCGGTCATATGAGACTACAAAAGTGAACGAAGTAAAAATAAAAAAAAACAAATGAAATAACATTGATAAAAAGTACAAACAAGAGTAGACAAACAAACCAGAAACAGAAGTCATATTTGTAAAAGATTATTCATCCATGAGGGCAACAGTTAATACATATGTTACCATTCGGAATAAATTTGACCAGATGCTGCATTTTTGACAATGGTAACGGGAATTAAAAGCGTATTACACGTTCACACACACACATTCACACATCCTTAAATATATATATATAATACTCTGTGTGTTTGTGTGTGTGCGCGCGCTTGTGAAAAAGGGAACTGAATCCTTACCAGTACTAGTGAGGAAAGTGATGTGTACGTCTATATGAGAGAGAGAGAGAGAGAGAAAGAGAGAGAAAATACTGTTGTAAAGAACACAGTATTATGGGCTTAAAGAGCAGCATACTAATGTCATAGGTGAGGTCATCGGTGGATTATCAGCTGAATGGCTACCGATAATTAAAAATAAACTGTAATTTTTAACAATTTAGATGATGACGTAGCGAAGGATTCAAGTGGAAAGGAATATATCAATATTATGTATTCCTTAGCTCGGAACATTCACCGTTAACAAGAAGACCTCTATGTGGTCGCTCAAGCTACTGGAGGCAGCAGCAGCAGCCCACACGCCCTCAGATAACAGCCTATCGTCTTATAACAAAGACATATAATTGCCTTTATCCTTGCATTAGTTTGGCCTTATGCAAATGAGACGTCAATAGGCTTCGCAGATGCAATCAAGGAATATATAATGTGTAAGTGTGCATATGTGCGCGTACATTGTGTTATATTAATCAATAAGAATTGAGAAAATTCAGTTCAGCCGAAGTGTGTAACTCAATCTCAAAAAACGAAATCTTCGCAAAATGCTCTCACATAGTTTTATAACTTAACTTAAAAAGAAACAGGAAGAATTAAAAAAAAAAGAATAATCACAAAGAGGCTTTGTAATTTCCATTTCTACAAATTCAAAGTATTTTACCCGTGGCAGTCTAAACTAAAGACTCCTGTTAAATCCTGATTACTTCAGCCGGGCGGATAGATATGTAATGTGCTATGTAAACTGTACTATTATTGCGTACAAGTTGTTAGCAACCGATGTCAAAATATTGTTCAATTACTTAACCTATGGTTTCAGTTATTTATCTTAGATGTGACTCTTTTTGTGTACCTTTGTGGAGTGAGTTAAATTTTAGATTTCTTGTCAATTTAAATAGTTTGATATCAAGGTTTTGATATTTGCATGAAATCACAATTTCTGAAAGGAGTCGATTAAATCTTTCTCCAGTATCTGACTGGTACATTTTTTATCGACCATCCAGTGAAGAATAGAAAAGCTGAATTACATTGAAAATATAAAATGGCGAAACTACTGCAAAGACCATTTGACTTAGGTGTGTACGACTTCTGATATCGTTTCTGTCACGCTTTCTTTTTAGCAATCTGCTATATTTTAATAATTCAATTTGCATAGCTTTTGATTTTCTAATAAATGTGAAAACAAGTTCAGCTAACCAGTGCATAATTACATATGATATGATCGAATCAGGGATGGGTATTCAACTGAAAACAGTCTTTCTTCGGTTACTTATATTAACATTTAATCACATTAATTCTATTTATTAGGACTGACAGACTAGTTACTTGATGCGCATCTAGTATTGTGCCAAACGGAACGGAACAAGAAAGACAAGCTGTCTGGCACTTTTTGCTTCTAAACAGTATTTAAAGAATAGCTGTTGAAATCTAACACTTAACGCCGATTTGCAAAACTCACGCACAAACACACACATATGTCTATGTATGTATGTATGTATGCATGTATGTATGTATGTGATTCTTGTTAGCAAAGGAAACATGTGTAATGGTGAATAAATAATACCAAAATATTTCCCTACTTCCTGTTTTGTTTTACACACACACACACACACACACAAACACACACACACACACACACACACACACACACACACACACACACACA
>NC_068986.1:58028082-58043082 GCF_001194135.2 Octopus bimaculoides | reverse complement strand
ATACCATACTACTACCACTAGAATCCAAACAACAACCACCATCACCGTTAATATCACCACTACCAATACCACTAGGGCTAAGTAAGAAACCCTTTAGATGGTGGGATTTGTTTGCTATTTCTAATAGGTCGAGATACTACATAGAGTCTCTAGGTGGCTCCTTTATCAGCAGAAACCATGGCTACAATAACCACGAGTGTTCCCATTAATAGAATTATTGTCATTTGTACAACCTTTCAATCTTACAGCAATCTCTGTCATTCATTTAAGGTTATCTTACCCTCTCCATTACTCTTCCACCTTTTCCATTTCTCTCTCGCTCTCCCTCCTTCTCTTCCCCCTTTCTCTTCCCACTATTTCTATCTCCTCATGTCTTTATTTTTCCGTTTCCTTACATTTTTGTTTTTCTTTTCAATTTTCAGTCCTCCACTCATTAACGCCTTATGTTCTTCTTCTTCTTCTTCTTCTTCTTCTTCTTCTTCTTCTTCTTCTTCTTCTTCTTCTTCTTCTTCTTCTTCTTCTTCTCAGTATGTGTGTGTACACACACACACACACACGTCTTCTCATTTCCCCCATTTTTACTTTTATCTCCGACAGCCTTTCGTTTGCTTCTTCTCTCTCCCCCACCCCATGTTTTCTCTCATAATTCTTTTCGCTTCTGACATATATTTACTTCTCTTGTGAATATGTTTGTGTGTACATGTGAGTGTTGTGACACCAATATGGTTGCAACTGAATGATTGTAACCCGTACAGTATAAGGAAGAGAATTGAATATATTTCGTCCTGCAGCCATTACATTATTCCCTCATCAAGAATTACTACCACCAAAACCACTGCCACCACCACCACCACCAGCACCACTACTACTACTACTACTACTGCCTAATCTCTGATTTGTTTTCTCCCTTTTTCAATAATTTACATTATGTTAATTGCTATCATCACATCTTTATGATGTGTGCCTTATTGTTGTTTATCTTTTTTCGTTGATGGGCGAGAGTGGATTGCTAAAGGTTAGCAATTATAGCATACAATCTCTGTTAGGAATGACAATATATCCTCAGTCCCTCAATAATGACGGGAAGAAGACTGTTAACTGTGTTAACATTTGAGCTGTTGGGGACAGATTATCTCCCTGGAGTCTTTGCTCACCACTGAGGTTATCTTATATGGATCTGATCTCTCTCTCTCTCTCTCTCTCTCTCTCTC
This sequence comes from Octopus bimaculoides, assembly GCF_001194135.2. Taxonomy (NCBI): domain Eukaryota; kingdom Metazoa; phylum Mollusca; class Cephalopoda; order Octopoda; family Octopodidae; genus Octopus; species Octopus bimaculoides. Next base: position 58,041,871 of record NC_068986.1, on the reverse strand, counting down.
TCTCTCTCTCTCTCTCTCTCTCTCTCTCTCTCTCTCTCTCTCTCTCTCCTTATCTGTCTCTAGAAGGTCATATAAATTTCAGTGAATAATCTCATTAAGTGCTGCTGCTTGTTTTATTTATGTTTTTATCATAGTTTTGCCCACTCATATTGCCGTAAATGCGTGTCTATGTATTTGTAAATATTTGCTTATACGTATGTTTGAATGAATGAAATATACTAGGTCTCAAGTATACATATTTGTCACCAGATATTAGGATATAGAGGTGTGTATGTTTGCGTGTGTGTGTACGTGAGTGTGTGTGTGTGTGTGTGCGTGTGTGTGTGTGTGTGTGTGTGTGTGTGAGAGAGAGAGAGAGAGGGAGAGAGAGATTGAATTTATGCGTACACAAACATACAAATACACGCTTGCAAATATATATGAAACACATGTATGTACAAAATGCACATAACCGTGTATCTTATACAATTACACACGTTTTATAGACGGTGAAAACACATAATTGTGTGCACTATCACAAGCATACACACTGATGCAGCCATATAGCAAACTTACGAAAGATCACAAACTCATTCACATACACAAATACACACCGTGTATATGGACAGAACATTACACTTGCACGCATCATTATATGCATATTCACAAATGCACACATTTTACTGGTACAAAAGCAAGGCACAAACTTTCTCTCTCTCTCTCCGTTACACACACACACACACACACACACACACACACACACATACACACACAAATACACGCAGGAATATGCAGAAAAATAGCTGATACAATTATACTCCATAGAAAGACAAACTCGCAAATGCAGCCACAGAGTAATACAGAATCAGCTACGCACACACACGCACACACACACAGATTTATGCAGAACTGTATGTATATACTCAGACACGTGCAAAAATATACACACTGTGAACTGTAACAACCAATCTCAGTCACAAACACACTCACAAATTAACACACATACTCGCAAACATAATACAATGAACTGGCACATCCATATCCTACAGAAATAAACTCACAAACACCTACAGTGAGTCACAGTCAGTCACATATACACACAGACACACAGTGCACATTGATTGTTAAACAAGAGAGTCGCCGATGAATGCAATAAATCCACCATGTTTTTATTGTTGTCAGCCTCACCTCATCCTTTTAGAAAGCAAATTAAATAAGCAGCTTCTAATTCAGCCGACTTGTTATTGTATTAACGTGACCACATCTCGTTGACGTGATTGGCAAGCTCTGACAGCGAGGGGCGAGGAGTTGAGGTCAGACCGTATTTTTCATATGTGTTTGGTTTGTTGAATGGGAGGGCAGGACATGTTTGCCTTCGCGCGCGCGCAATGTGTATTATCTGTGCGTGTTTGTGTATATGTGTGTATTAATAACTGTACAATTCTATATTATATTAAACAAGGTAATTTGTATCTTCGCATGCGTATGAATCTATCTTGATACGTTGTTTTCGATTCAGCTTATATACTTAGGCATATTCTGACGTAGTTATACAGACACACACACACACACACACACACACACATATATATATATATATATATATATATATACACACACACACCGAGCTCACGTATATAAATACGCGCACACTTGCATACACTCAGATATATACACAAACATAGATAAATATCGTTATCACAGTTTCTAGCACATCCAATTCCGAGAAAAAATGTTGCTTTGATAGTAAAATATATTGGAATGTTTGTGAGAGCGCGCGTGGAGGTACACACGTGCGCGTGCGCCTCCCCACTCCCACCCATAAATCTAGTAGGCCTGGTATTTGTCCAATCGTAAAATTTTCCTTCTTTTTTTTCCTCAGGAAATTTTCTAGCAGATTCATGCTAAACAAACATACTTCAAAATTTTACACTTGACTTGACACCATTTTAATATATGATAAGGATGATGAGAAAGTAGAAAAATGAGGATTATGAACAATCTTCTTGTTATTTTGTCAGAAGAACATCTCTGATATAAACACAGAAATTACGATACATCAATGTTTAAATTTCCTTATGATGATTATACTTTTTGAGAAAGCGTCCATTGACTTTTGTATATCACTGAAACTTCTCCTTGGTCGTTCGATCTGCTGGAAATATCAGCCAAGTCTCTCTCTCTCTTTCTCAGTCTCTCGTTCTTTGTTAAAGTACATTCCAACGTCTTAGAAAAAGAACATGTAAGATTAAGTGGTTCTGAGTTTCTTGTACTTGATGGTTACTCTTAATGGCCTGATCATAAGTTTTGCTTGATCAGAATTGACCTGGTACTAAACAATACCCGCAAGAATCAGTGAAATTTAACTTATGATATTAACTTATCATATACTATATAAAATATGATATATACACTATATCATGTTCTGTATCATACAAGGAAACGGATGGTCGAGAATGAGACTGCTTTTTCGGGAATGACTTTCGTGTAAACTACAAGAACAGCAATAACTTGATGAGATAGCTTACGTCCTCTATAAGATCAGTGGTTCTCAAAGGGGGTCCATATAAGATTTTGTTGTGAAAATATATGTGCAATAAACTGGTTATATTTCTACAATACACAATATTTAAACATTTCTTAATTATAATTCTTAATAATATTTAATCATAGAAATACAATAAGAGTTTTTAGGCATGAAATGGCTATGAGAGTCCGTCCACCTGAGTAAAATAGGAATCAAATGGGTCTACAGACAAAGAAAATAAAATGGTTGAGAACCACTGATATAGACAAATCATTCGAACGATTCATTCGAACGATTCATTCGAACAGTACAGCAAATTAGTGGGTCACGACCGGACCAACAAATATCTGTTATATCTGTTGGGTGGGGAATAAAATGGTTATGACCACACCTACCACCATGAAGTAAAGAGGGAAAAACTAAGGCTAGAATACTTTGATCATCACACTAACCCACAGCTCTTCCATTTGTTGGACAACATTTATTTAACTATTTGTGCTTATGTAGCTGATAATTGGGGTGTTTATTTATATGTTATTTTATATAGCATTTGTGGAAAATAGTTTGGTTACAAGCTTCTAACGAATAAATTACTGGCTCATTGCATTTTACGATACAGAGGATGAATTGGGATTGTTTGTAATTCAGGCGGAACAATTTTCACGAAGGACATCATTCAGAAACACCGGTTTATCGGTTTTCTCGGCAATATACACCGTCCAAACATAAACATACACCTACATATGCACATGCGTAAACACACAGATGTATGCAGGCGCACACAGAAAGATTCCTCTCTTATACATAATACACACACGCGACGCACACATATCTATCTATCTATCTATCTATCTATCTATCTATCTATCTATCTATCTATCTATCTATCTATCTATCTATCTCTCTCTTCTCTCTCTCTCCCACCCTCTCTCTCTTCTTTCTCTCTCTCTCTCTCTCTCTCTCTCTCTCTCTCTCTCTCTCTCTCTCTCTCTCTCTCTCTCTCTCTCTCTCTCTCGACATATATATGAAGAACAAACTTTGTCAATGGTAAAGCGATGAATATATTGCCAGATATATGCTTGAGTTATTCATTTTCGTCCTTGCAGAAAGGTTTTAGAAAATAAAAAGAAAATACAAAAGACATCCATCTACGCATTTACGCATACCTATGTATATATATATATATATATAAACATATTCATCCCTACAGATACATATTACGCGCTTACATTGAAACATACCTGCATGCATGCAAACAGACACAGAATAGGCAGAATGCAGAGAAGAGTCGCAAGTACAATCAGCCGTACATTCCCTTGCTAACTAAAATACCTTTACACTTTCTCCTGCTGCAACTAAATTATCTGCTAGGAAGTCATGGGATTTTCATGGTATGAAACACTTCTCTTTCTCTCTCCATTTAAACTGAATGACTAATATGTACTGTCTCAGATTCATTCTTCTGTTTATATATTTCTCCTTTGTTATATAGCTAGCAGGAGACAGAATATCTATCTATATATATCACTCTCTAAACACACATACACACACAGACACATTTGTGTGTGAATATATATTTCAGGATATATAAATGTATTCGCGTTCTCTCTCCCTCCCCACCTCCCCCCTCTCTCTGGACACACACAAACACACGCACGCAATGTGCGCGCGCGAATATTTTCATGTGTCGGTAGGTGTCGCTGAGTTTCCTATTTTATAGCTGTTCATCTCTTACGCAGGTCGACTAAAATCTTTCACTCCAGTTTCTTTACTTATTTTGCCTATCCCCAATATTTCCTAATATACTAGTGCCGAATTACTTGTTAACGCACTTCTTCCGGAATGTGTGTGTGTGTGTGTGTGTGTGTGTGTGTGTGTGTGTGTGTGTGTGTGTGTATGTATATAATGAGTCTTGTGCGTTATTTCGAGTGTTACGTTTTATTATTCATAAGAATACCCACATTACGTTCACCATCAGCATTGTTCGTGGATTTGTAAATATTATACATATTGCATTAAAAGAATTGCGAAAAATAGATGAAAAATAAAAACAAGAAAAATATTATCAGACAGAAAAGATAACAATAAATATGAAAAGAAAACAAAATATTTTTCTAATGTTTGTTAAAGCTGCAAGTTTCTCTCATCGCTGACTTCACTTGGCTTTATCGTAACATCGAAATTATTTTCTTTATTCTCGCAGCCTCGTTGTTTCTGCTGTTATTCTTGTTCTTCTTCCTGTTGCTGATGGTTTTTTTTATATCATCGACTATAAATTCTGTTATCATTTGTGATATTTATCATTTTTTCCCCCTTTAGTATTTGTTGAGCGATCTGTCATTATAAAGCCCTTCATATATCGCTAATATCTTTTCAGAACTTACAACACGATACTGTATGTGAATTCCCATTTAAAACTTGTCCTTGGATAAAGTGAAATTTTGAGAATTTTAATAATAGTTAATAGAAGGAGTGTGTGGTAGAAATAGAAAATGACGGTGAAGAATGTAGGTGCGAATATGGATGTGTGGTTGGAGAGTTCACACTGCAAGCTTGTGAGTGTAACTTCAAGCTATATGCCATGAAACTACAGAGGTCAGTTGCGCGCGAGTGTTTAAATATATTGACAAGGCTCGAGTGTGATAATAACCTAAAGTGATAATAAGAATATGGGCATATTTATGACTGATTTTAAGAACCTAGACTCCCACGTGGGTCTAGGTTCGCACCCATTACCTTTTGTCATGGGTTTGTGCCTTCTACTGCGTCTCGGATTAACCAATGGTGACCAATATCGAGTGAGTGTAAAAAGGTTGTTGGAACCTCAGTGGAAGCCACCGGAGTATGTGTGCTATGTAAAATCAGTGTTTTATGAAAAAAGTCGAATTTATTCATTTGACCTGTATATATTGATAATATAAGAATCACACAGAAATTGTATTGGAGTCAATATGAGTGATAACAATCTTATAGGTTGTGTTCCACCGCAATTCAGTGAATAATAGAAGTAACAGTAACTAATGGAATAGATCTCGTTGGACAATATAACGGGAACTTAATAGAAGATTTTTGGCTCAATAATGTGACCATCAGTGTCACATTGGTTTCATCCAAAAGCTAAGCTCCCATTAAACCGCGGCTAGAACTCAATTTCGATTCTTGATTAAAACTATATTCCCCCTCTATTAAACCACTATTGAACTTGTGAAATTCATAAAAGGTCACATAATTCAATTTCCCATCGTCTCCTCCAAAACTAAAGGGCTATGTTACTAGTCAGTGAAAAACAGCGTTTGAAGATGTTTTTCATAAGAAATCAATACAGTGGAATTACTACTTGCTTATGGTATATCAGTTAATTAGTTAATTTTAATTTACAGTCTTTCAGATCTTCATTCATTTAACTTTGAAGTTATATAATCCATAAGTAATATTTTTCTAAATTATTTTTTCCTATCAAAATAGGAAAAAGGGCATCGAAACGATAGCTATTACAACCAGCCGAGAAAGAGATATAGCTATGGCTCCAGAAATTTACTTTAAAATTAACTCGCAGATGTTTAATGCAATTATAAACCACTTTAGCACCATACTATCAATAAAATATCCGAACTACAGTGTTCTGAGAGAAATCTGGTACAAGATGTAACTATACTACTACTACTACTACTACTACTACTACTACTACTACTACTGCTGCTGCTGCTGCTGCTGCTACTACTACTACTACTACTACTACTACTACTACTACTACTACTACTACCACTACTACTACTACTACTACTGATGATGATGATGATAATAATAATAATGGTAATGATAATAATTTCTTTATTAACCTCTAAGGGCTCACATAAAAAGAATTGGGTATAGGATATTACAATACAAATAAAGTGGGATTAAAACGTGTAAACAAAAGACAAAAGCAATAAATAAATCTATAACAATCAAAATCCCCAAAAGAGGAAGACTTCCTAGGGCTGCTCGTGGAAACGCCACAAAAATAAACACGATCGCCTTGTCCTCTTAGGCAAGTGCCCTCTCCTTTTTATATACTTTCAACCTAGAGGAGCATACTTAGAGGGTAGGCCCGTTCACTCGGGCCATTCGCGCTACATTCACCCACCTATAAACAAAATTGCTGAGAGGTAGCACTTCCCTCTCTATCCTCACTTTTCTTTTCAAATGAAGCTTGAAAAAGTTGATGATGGCTTGGTCAAAGAGTAAACTGTCTGTCTTCAGCCCTGTCAACCTGGTCCACCATACAACTGCTTTCGCTAAGGCCACCAGACAAAGAAACACTGATTGTTCTTCCCGGCTAAAGAAAGTTAGTGGGACGATCTTCACGATGGACTCAGCCGATAGCCAGATCCATCCTACATGCGACAGCAGGTGTTCGACGTAAACCTACAAGTCAGTAATGTTCGGTCACTGGACGAGAGCGTGCAGAACAGTTTCGTCGCTCTGCGCGCATCTCGGACAAGCCTGATAGAATTTATCCCGATCTGGCAATGGCCTCCGGTAGTTGGAAATGTCTGAGCAGGTTTTCGAGACTTTTACCCCACCTTTCCTATCCGCTCGTCCCTCACAGTCCAAACGTAGCTCTAAGACGGTGTTGTAATCGCCCACTAATACTAAAGGTCACGACGTTCCTAGGAAAACCTCCAGACGTCTGAAGAAATCTGGCTGTTCTGCTCTTGTTGGAGCCTAAAGAGCCACCAGTCTTAGGTCACCCCCGTCACTACTGTTCACATTCGGAACCATCAACACAACTTCATGTTCCAGGAAGATAGCCCCTGTCTTCAGATCCAGACCTCTCCAGATCAACACCGGCGTTACAACCCCCCATTCCCAGTTGCCATAGCAATAAATAAATCTCGTATCCACTGAAAACGAGAATGAAAGTTTGTCGGTCAGAGAGTCTGGTTTCATTGATAGCCACTAAATCTACACTTAGTGACCTGAGGTCGTTGAGTAGACGGCCTTGTTTCCAAGGCGATCTAAAGCCACGTGCATTTATACTACCTATTCTGAGCAAAGGCATTTTAGATTAATAGAAGCGGAACAGATTACTTACAATAATTTTGTTAGGATTTTTGTTGGGCATGATCCGTTCCCATGGCTATAAATAACACGAGCTGTTATTTATACAGTCATTTATTGATGTTTCTCCTAAAACCCCTACTCTTTCAGGATATTTTGTTTTTACGTTGTATCTTTTTTTGTTAGGATGAATTTTGTGTGTTGGTACGCTGATTCTTGGTGTGATGTAATCGGTGAATGTGATGTCTGTATGGTAAAATATGTGTTATGTGTTCCATCAGTTCTTTATTCTTCGTATCTATTGCTGTGTAGTTAAAGATGTTTAAATTTTGCTGGTGATGGGATGTGAGATCTAAGTGTTGTGTGTGTGTGAAACGGGTTGTGCTTGTGAGGTAATGGTAGTGATGGGGATGTTGTTGACGGTTGTAGTGTGGCTGCTGTTGGGGATTGTATCTGTATTTTTTCTTAAAGGCATCTCCCTCCTTTGATCATACCTTGTAGGTTTTTTTTTGTGTTGATGTCAGTGCGTTTTTATTTCCTTTGCATTTCTTGGACGTGCTGACGTTTTCCCATTTAAGGTTCTCATCGTCGTCTCCCTCTCCACAGGACATGTATGAGAGGTCCGAAAAGTAGAGGGGTAAGGCTTGGGGGGATTATTTTTTGTTATGTTCATGATGAAGTTCTCGTTTTGGGGAATTTCTGATTGTTTTGTTTTTGGTACTGTCTGGAATGTGGAAGTCATAGATGTTCGTGTGTTCTCTCTTCTATTTGCTGCTGTTGCTTCCAATGTTGTTGTTCTCATTGTGATTGCTGTAATTGCTGTTGCTGTTACTGTTACTGTTGAGGCTGTAGAGGTGCTGTTACTGTTATTGTAGTGGTGGTGATATCGGCAAAAGTGGCGATCTTCCTTCTGTCTTTTGTTGTAGGCAGTGGACTTTAGATGATTTGTGTCCCCATACATGTGACATCTCGGTCTTCTACCATCAACAGAGGCTGGTAATTTTATCTGGGATTGCTTCTAAACTTCGTCATCTATCTGCACCTACAACTCTATGCCTTTCCCCAGCCAGTTTTGTTATTGCAGTTTCCGCATCTGCCGGATAATTGTTTCATCCTCTATGTCCAGGAGGAGAGCTGCTACCAACTAGCCGATGTCTATTTCTTGTGGAATGTCCTCAATTTTTATTTTCGTCATTCGTCGACCTAGATATATGAGTAACAGAAACGGGTCTTCATTTTTTAAGGTCAAAGTGGAATACTACCTTACCTCCTTCTCAATGGCAAATCTCACCTCTGCAGTGCCATATCGCTTCTCTCTTACAACTTAAGTCTTTGTGTCTCATACTGGATGTAAACACTTTTCAATTCGTGACTGTGTCGCCCGTTTTTCGGACAGTGTCCTGTACAATGGCTGCAGGAGCGTTGAGAGTAACTCTTCTTCCATTTTTTGTAACATGCTTCTTGTAGATTTTAAATCGTCCATTGACTGCTTTACATTTTCTTGTGTACAACGCACTGGAGTTGCCAAACCGTTAACGCTTGATATGTGGTTTTTGTCGTTTTCAGTGATTGTGTTCACATTATTGGTAGTAGTGGTGGCAATTGAGTTTGCACGTGTTCTGTGTAAAAAAAAGAAATTGCTATTTTTTAATTGTTTTTCTCGTTCGTTGTTTTGATAAGTTTTTGTAATGACAGTGGTGCTACTGGTGCTCTTGTTTTTACTTCTTTTTTTTTCCTTTGTTTTTGCCAGCGGTGGTGACGCTGTTGCTCTTTATTCTATTTATACTACCTCTTTCCATGTTTGTTAGATCAACCGGAAAAGACTGACTGCGAAAGGCAATTTCGCCTACAAAACTACCTCAGAACGTAGAGCCAAAAGAATTGTCGCTAAGTATTCTGTTCGATGCACTAACGATTTAATAATAACAACAATTATTAATGCTGTTGTTGCTCTGTGAAGCCGGTGAGAGAGAAATATAAATGGGTTGATAACTGAAAACAGGTAGCTTTTTTTGTTCACCTAGATTTTGTTGGTCACACATGGTTGTGTAAACCTACGAACAGAAGTATTCCAATCGTACCAATGCCATCTCTCTTGCCTCTCAGATATAGTACATGTAGGATTAAATTATCCAATGCGCTCTAATTGTTTTGAAACTACAGGGCATGATTTGAAAGTAATTTGACTACCATTTTCAGCAGGTCGAGGATGCGCGAAGAGAAGATTCCTTCGTTGGTTCATCGGAAACATCTGTACTGGACACTGATGTTGATTAACCCTTCTAATTTAAAATTATTCCTTCTTCCGTTCTTCTGCTTCTCTCTATATCCGCTTGCACGAGAACAATTGTATAGTTTGGTATGATATGATATGATTTGGGATCTAATTGGATATTTATATAAACGGAATGTGGACTTATGAAATATTATATGCCAGAAATAGAATGAACGAGTTAAAATGATGGCATTAGAGTCGTTAAAATTCAAAGATCACCAATAATGAATGTGTCAGAATTTAACAGGCTTCAAGCATGTGTGACTCCAAGATAAGCTGTCGGCCATAAACTATGTAGATGGGCAACTGAAGTCTTAATTTATTTTCTACAGGGCTGCTGGAGAGGTACAGGCGTAGAGAGGCGTATATTGTTATGTAGATTTACAAATCTCAGAAATTCTGGAGAATCACATCAATCTTATTAAAAGCTGTTCAATTGCAAACTATTTCTCACTCATTCTTCAGAATTTCATAGAAGGGTAGTTTCATAGCAGTGTGTCGTGATACAAATTACGTATGACTGGAAATTTATTTTAAAATCCTTTTTAGTATAGAACATACATATTAGTCCTAACATTACCGTTTTGTGTAGTATTACTACTGTTATGTGCGTGTTCTGAAGAGAAATGGTTGAACGATGAGGTATTGGACCACCTTTTCCTGGATTTAATTCAATTCTGCTGCAGAATTTTTGTGTATTTTGTACGACGGTTACATTTCCTAGAATTCAACAGTAAACTTAGCTGAACAGCAATAGATTATCTGAGCATATTAGATTAAATAGACAGTTGTCTCATTCAAGAAAGCATGTGTAGTTAATTCATCTACTCCATTTCTATTGACCCCAGAAGAACGGAAAGCAAAGTTGACTTCGGCGGGATTTGAATTCAGAACGTAAAGGAATGATTTTATTGTTACTGTAGAATTAATTATCTTGTAAAGAATTCTAATAAAACATCGACATGTAAGGAATGGCCAAGGAGATCCCTATTCTTATCATGAAAAACAGTAAAAATATTGAACTATTGAAGAGTTAGAAAAAAAATCAAATTTTAATACTGCCTGTTCCAAAACACACATATTGAAGGGACAATGTGGCTTTCATAGGTACAGGACTGACAAATGTAGTAAACAGTGGAACGAATGATTGTCTTGTACTATTGAGTTACTTCACTTTATGTCTTGCGTTCAAATATAACGAGGTTCTAATTTATATTTCATCGGACTGAAGTGTATAAAGTACAGGTAAAATACTGGGATCGATTAAATATGCTACCTCTACCCTATCAAATATGAGGCATTGTGCTTCTATTTCAAGTCAAGTTTGCTTTAGAGTAAACAGATAAATATATATACATATACATATACAGAGTGCGATGGGTAAATTGTCGCCATTTTATATTTTTAATTTTGTGTATGTGCATTGTTTGTGTTTGATTTTGTCGACTGTATAGTAGGGTTAGTTGGGCACTGTCTGAGAAAAACAGCACCATGATGCAATTCACTCTGACAAAAATTTGGAAATGACATGCTGTAGTACTTGGCATTTGCGCAGGAAGCTCCAGTATACGAACATTTCAGAGTGGTAGAATGTCAATTTGAGGACAGTACAGAGTACCGAGAGTGATAAAAGTCAAACATCCAGTCAACATCATGGTGCTTGGAGTGACCACTAGTGATGGTGACGTTATGTCTCCATTCATCTTCCTACACGATCTCAGACTCAACACGGAGGCCTACATCAAGTGCCTGGAGAAGGTAGTGCTGTACTGGGTCAACAGGGTGGCTGCTGAAAGACACTATGTCTGGCAACATGACTCTGTACCATGCCACACAAGTAGGAGAACTCAGTCATGGCTGTCAGACAATTTCTGCGACTACATCACCTCTAACATCTAATGTGGCCACTTAACTCCACTGACTGCAACCCCCTTATTAAGTGTGGAGCGCAATTGAGCGAGAGACCAACAAAACTTCTTACCAAAGATTAGCTGAAGGCAAGGATTATGGCAGCATTCACCAATTGTTCCATAAATACTTTGAGTATATAACAATTAAGGACCACCAACCGTTATCAACTTGTTGCACATCTTTATAGTCAGCCCTCTCACAATTTAAATTAGTTTTTTGTAACTACATTTGCAATTAATATATGATAGAGGGTACTGTGTGGAACCACCGACTCAAGGATATTCGATAAAAAAAAATCTACACCAAGCGATTTGTTGTATTCCTGGGCTTGTTAAACAACCATCTATTGATTTTTAGGTCACTCATCTAGATAGTGCTATATTCAGAACAAACAAATATTACTGCTCTATATTTCTTCATCACTTTTTGAAATCTATCAGTGGTAAAGTTTCAATAAAAATAATTATAAAAACAATAAATACAGACAAAAACTAGGAAGGACTATTGCTCTATCTAAAAATGCACTGAAAGTTATACTTCTAATGCTTTGAGAAAGAAATTATCACCCGAATTTTGGGATTACCTAAATAAATATGATGTTATGAAGTTTCAAGAAAATACAACAAAGTTTATAAATATGAAAGAAACCCCACCTCTCCACCTTTTTATATTTTACTGTGAACATGAGGGAAAATTTGCTATAACATCTAACATCATTATGATAAATTTCTAACATCTCAGCAGACAGTGGGTGTGTGGGGGTTATCGGAAATTTCTTCTATAAGCCGTGTTTATCTAGTTACAATTTAGAATTTGGATAAAATATAATAAAGTTAATATTTACTTGAAGGAATGTTTGACTTGTAATAATTTGCATCAGAAATATGGAATAAGTGTTGTTTGTTTATTTAATTTTTGTTTTCTTTTTATCCAACGCTGGTAAATGTTGGTGCTATGCAAATCTAAATTTAATTTCTAAACGTATAATTAATTCCCTACATCTTTGGAGCTAAAATTCCCCCCTCTCATCTTTCCTATTTTTGTGGAGGGGGATATTTGTGAAAATATTGAAAAAAGAATATAATCGTTGATAGTTGATTAGGATGCACTTAATAATGGAAAAAGAAAAGCATTAATGAATTTCCTCAAGATCTCATTCTGTCCATCTGAGATATTTGAAATGTAACTGGTTCCATTAGATTAGATTTTTTCGAAGTAATTTCATTTTCTTGAACTCTGTACTCTAATTAATTTTTGAAATTTCCTTTTTTTTATAAGTATGACGAAAAAAAAAAAAATAAAGAATTTAACTTGCACTTAAATTTATTTTATTTCTTCTTATTGGTGTAGGTCACGGAGGTGTTAACCAATTAGGAGGGGTATTTGTAAATGGTCGACCTCTACCAGATGCCGTTCGCCAGCGGATTGTGGAATTGGCCCACCAAGGGGTACGGCCTTGTGATATCTCTCGACAGCTCCGCGTATCTCATGGCTGTGTCAGTAAAATACTTGGAAGGTAAGGCCTATTAACAATATATAATATCTATTTGTTATGTCACTGGTTTACTAGCAGGTCAACCCTATGATCAAAACTGTTCCAGTTGTGACCATCCAGTCCTTATTTTTTCAGACAGTGTTTATAGATTATATTAGCGAATGTATACTTATCTTCTTACAATGTCAGAAAATAATTGAAGAATTCGCACAAGAAGCAACAACAAAGAGGCACCTTTAATGATTTCTATATACTTATGCAGACGTGTATGGAAGTATATATGTGTACATAAGTATGACAGTGTATACGTATGAGAAAGTAAATGTATGAGTATCTACATGTATGACTATATATCAATGAGTTCACATTTCACTAAGACCATTGTATTACCCCAATGGTCAAGGTATGTAACTTTGCTTCTTATCAAGTACCGTCTTTGTTTCATAGCTGTTTAACTAGCAATAAGGATCTCAGCTACACCCATAACAAATGAAACATTTTTCCACTAATACGACAAAATATATCCAACAATTATAGTATATATATATATATATATATA
>NC_068986.1:58021511-58027999 GCF_001194135.2 Octopus bimaculoides | reverse complement strand
AGAGAGAGAGAGAGAGAGAGAGAGAGAGAGAGAAGGAGAGAGAGATATGTAAATATGTACATGTACACTGAAATTATATATATATATATGTATGTCCGTATGTGTGAGCGGGTGTGTGTGTGTGTATTATATATATATATATATATATACATACAGAGAGGGAGAGAGAGAGAAAGAGATATAGTACACTAAAATTAGGGAGATCCCTCTCAAAACTCAGGAGTGAAATTCTTGTGCCGTGTCTTTGAAAACTGAGCCCACTCGATTCTCTCTCTCTCTCTCTCCCCACCTATTTCTTTCTCATTTTATCTCTTTTCTAGTTAGTTTGGATCTCTCTCTTCCCTCCCTCTCTCTCTCTATCCATGCCACCGATTGAGCGCCTTGATAGCTTTAATGCTGTTAGTATTTAGTTACATACTTTTCCATTTTGAATTTCCCAGTCGATCTTCACTTTCTCTTCCATCCTCCCAGGATCAATAAAATAAAGTACAAGTGGGTACAAAATAATCGATTGCAACCTGTTTATTTCTACAAAGCTTATTTTAGTATTCCTATTTCGATTTCGTTTGGAACCATATTGCTGTTTTATACGCTTGGAGAAAGAAAAGCAAGGACGCCCTGATTCACACCTAACTACCCCTCAACCATAGTTAAGTAAAAAAAAAATCTACAGTATATTTGTATTCATATGTAGTATTCTGTGACTTCATATTATTTAACTTATATATATGAAAATAGCCTTGATATATAAATCCAGCATTTTATTTTTGCCCATGTCAGCCATTTCCAACGTTAAGTATTTGTTTACATAACGTCAACTAATGAGTTTATATAGGCTTTGTATATTCCAATAAACATGTTTTCTTATAAGTATATGTGTGCGTGTATATACAAACCAGTACACGTGTTTAGTAGAGTTTTCTTTCCTTTTCTTCTTTGTTTGGGGTGTTAGTTTAGAAGCGTGTTATTTGTTTTATAGCATTGTTCAAAGAAACTGCAAGAGTGAAAAAGACAAATTGTTCTATCTAATTTTCTTCTTACTATTTAATTGACTCCCTAAGCAGGATAATGTTTCTGACTATAGGATATTGTACTTACATTCTTTCGTTTTCACTTCGCTATTATTATTATTATTATTATTATTATTATTATTATTATTATTATTATTATTATTATTATTATTATTATTATTATTATTATTTGTTCGTCTGTTATAATGCGTGAAGTATAAAGAAGCTCTAAGAATCTATTCCCATTAAACAAAAATCTCTTTACATATATGTCTGTCTGGGGTGTCTTCCTTTCTTTCTGCCTCGTTTATATACTCATTTACACTAGGAGTATTTGTAGTGCATAATGTTATGTAGAGCAATGTCGAGAAACACGTCTGTCTGGCTGGCAGTCTGCTCTTGCATCATTCATTATTCACTTGTTTGCAATAGTTAATTTAGCTGCCGTTACAAATCTGACGTATGGCCTACAATAATTCCTCTCTGTCTTTTTATCTTTTTCTTTTTTCTTTTTTTTCTTTCTGTGCGTCTTTGTGTTGTAGCGGAACAGCTTAGAATACAACCAACATTATTGTCGAAAGATATTCTTCACGACTCTGCCAGCATAAAAAAATATGTTCTCTTTTGTTTCAGGTGCGTGCACCATTAATAAGAACCTCAACAACTATAACTATAATTCTAAACCACACACACACGTACATATGTGCATATATGCGCGCGCGCACACACATACACACACACACACACACACACACACACACACACACACACACACACACACACACACACACACACACACACACACACACACACACACACACACATATATATATGTATATACACACACACCCGTGTACACGTTTACATTATTCCTTTCTTTGAACTGGGTCAGTTATCACGAAGACTATTTTGTTTGCTTAGTAAAGCAACCAATTCTTTAGTGATAGATAGAAAGCCAGAACTACAGTTATATGGAAAGATAAACATGTTTATGTTGCTGGCGAGAATATCTTACAACTATATCTAATTGTCTATCTTTTTAGAATCTTACACAGCTATTTAGAAATGTGTTCTTCTATATGCTTCTTACCCTTTTTTCTACATCTCATTTGTTTTCTTATACTCATTTCGGTGTATAAGAAAATAATTGCCATGTCGTTTCTTTGTCCCCTACTTATGATTATATATGTGTGTGTGTGCATAAACATGCATATATATATATATATGGTTATGTCTATATACATGCATATATAACTCACTGTGTATGTGTATGTATATATATATAGCAATAAGACAATGGAGGTGAATATGTGGTACTCATCAACTTGCAGACATTGTATTATGTCAATTTACCTGCTTATTTATCAACTAAGAGGACAGGACAATAAAAACAATATACAAACACATATGTCATATCAGTAATAAAAATTAAAAAAGACATCAAGTGACCGAAGAAGGGACAATGTCTTACATCTGTTTCAGCCTAGACGTGACATGCCTTATTCTATCTATATAACTCCAGTAAACTGAAGTAATTGATAGTTGAAATGGATGAAAATAGAGGTACATGTATGATTCTATAGGCCTCTTCATAGATTTACAAAGTTCATGGAGTTAATTTACAATATACCAATATAAACATAAAAAACATATAGAAATCATAAAAACTCAAATATATATGCATATGCATGCATACTTTGACATATATAGATATACATAAATAAATAAACATAAATACATGAATATATATGTGTACACTTATGTGTACATACATAAACGTCTATACATGCACACCAATGAGTCAATTGTTATTGTTATTATACATAAGGACATATATATATATACCCACCCACACATACATACATACACACATACACATGTGTATATAAGCTTTCCATGGTGCATAAGCTTTAGTTGCGTTTGGAAAGGAGGACCGTGCATTGGTTCTTATGAACAATGTGACGCATATCATCCTTTATCAAACTGGTTAGCCAAAGACTAGTGGTTAGAACCAAATGACTTGACATTTTTAAGTGGGAAGTTGTAATGTTCATGTCTATCTTTAGGGTATTATGAATGTTAAATGTTGCACCACCTAACATTCGAACTTGAGGAGACGAACTTGGCTGCTACACAATATTTTATCACTAGTGTAGAAGTGTGTACATGCATATGCATATACACACAGATATTTCTGTGTATTTATAAATACATAAATACACATATGAGCACTTAGGAGTATGCGTGTATATCACATACATGCTTACATATACAAATGAGAGAATCATTTAAGTGTTTTATAATCCAGACCTAGAAAATGTTTTGGATTGATGCATTCTGTCTCCATCACCATGATCATCATCTGTCTGTCTATCTCTCTCTCTCTGTCTCTCTCTCTCTCACACTCTCTCTCTGTCTCTCTCGTGCGTGTGTAGATGTAATTATTTTTCTCAACATTACACTTCATTAATCCATTTGGAGTGCAAAAACTAAACTAAAGTAATAATAGGAAATGAAAATTAATTAGGCTTTTTAAATTATGACATCTCATTTCTGTGGGGGAAGGTGGCACATTTTGGGGTCTATTGTTCAACTGAAAATATTTGGCTCATCAGTCATGTGGTTCATTTTTGGTACAAGCCTAAGCAAGTAACATAACAGTTTCGTCCACTTCAGAAATAACTTTTTTGTGTCAAACACTAGTAACTGGTTGTCTACTTGTCTCACAACGGACATTCTACATACTGAGTACAGTTTAAACTAATTAATAGGCTTGAATTAGTTGATTAGTCACAACATACCTGCTACCTCCACATTATTAAGCCCAGTCAGCTAAGCTTTGTGTTAGTTGTGGACAATCACTATTGCTATTGTTACCGCCCACAGAGCAGCCACTGACTTATAGAATGTTGCTTTCACATCAGACCAGACCTCTTAATCACCACTTGTTTAATAAATATTGTCGACTGCTTCAGCTGCTTTGCTTTCGAACTTGGTAGGAATTATCTCATTGGTCAAGGTAGCCACTTGAATACAACGTTTTTAACAAATTATGGTCCATTAGTTTTTGTTCTTTTATCCAGTAATTTCTTTCAATTCTTTTTTTTTATTTAGCCTCCCTCCATTTTTTTTTTTTGTCTTTCACACAACTATATCAGGTAATTGTATTACATTTTATACTGAAGATTGTTAATTTCGAAAACAACCTCTCTTCAAGTAATAGGCTTTTATTTGAAGATGAAAAACTAAATTTTGAAGAAATATTTGCAACAAGCTTAATATATCAGGTATCATATTTCTAATGTCGATAATTTTAGTGAATTCGGAGTAAATCACAAACATACTGCATATGAAAGATTTAATAGTACGGACACTTATTGGTCAGATCTCGTTTATACACACGCACACCTATGTATAAGTACCCACACACATGTGCGTGCACATATATATATGCGTGTGTGTGTGTATTTAGACAGACAAGGATAGATAGATAGACAGATAGACTGATATATAGATAGATTGATAGACAGACAGATAGATAGATACATAGATAGATAGATAGGTAGGTAGGTAGGTAGATAGATAGATAGATAGATAGATAGATAGATAGATAGATAGATAGATAGATAGATAGATAGATAGATAGATAGATAGATAGATAGACAGGTAGATAGATAAATACACTTAATATACATACGTATACAGAAACATGCATGAATTTATAGAGGAGGAAAGAAAAGCAAAAATTTACCTCTCTTCGAAAGATTAGGAAAAATGCCGTGTATAAGGACATTGACATAAGAGGATTTCGTGATTGAATGACGTAATTCTGCAATTAAAATAGCGCTTATCATGTAGTTAATAAGAGGAACACACTAATTACTCCCTATGTAGTGAAAGGGTGTAATTCCCACTGCTTGATATATTATTATAATTTGTTTTTGTACTCAAAAGTAGAGCTAAAAGCTGTTCGGCGCGAGACTCGCTACAATTTAGCATCTCAGGAGGTTTAACTTATCATCATTTATATTGTAGCCTGTACTTTAGAGTGATAGAATATTTTGACATCTTTGGTCACTTTGACACATTAGAAATCTAGAAACCTGTCATTAACGCCTACATTATACACACATACACATCTACCAACATATAGATAGGTAGATTTGTACATACCTGCATTTGTCATCAATGCTGGGTAATGACCGAAGAAGTAAGATCGTCAACAATAGCGGCAGAAATATAGTACCTCTCAAGGATCTCTGGTGTAAGGTTACTCGACAAGGTGCGTATCTCGGACATCAGAGTATCTCTCCAGGTGAAGCCGCTACCTCTGTGCATTGAGAGGTCACAGCTCTGATACTACGGACATATAATTAGATTCCCGCAATAACAAGAATTGGAAGGCGGATTGGGCTTGAAGAGTGAGATCGTTGAATGATATCCACATTCTTAGCTGGTCACGTTAGCGAATCCAGCCGGAAGCTTGCGACGGTTGCTTCTTGTAGGTCCCTATGGAAGAGATGCTTGAGGAATCTACTTCCTGACTCTCCCCTGAATAATGGTGGGGAAGTTAGTTGGATAAATCTATTTGTCTATATTTTTGTCTGGCTGCTCTGCATTATTTCTCTTTGTTCATTTTTGTTAAAATAATGCAAATTACCTAGGACATAAATCTCTCCTACACATTTTAGCATCAGTTTAAATACCTTGGCTACTGAAAATAATTTCGAACAACTGTCGTGCTGATGATGGGTTTTGAGCCAGAAGTACATGTCCATGGCTCATCTTAACATTAAGCATATTTTTTTCCTTAAAGCATGTCAAATTTGGGGATTATCACCGCTTTCCAAGTGTAGATGGTCGTTGTGACACAGCATCTAGTGGCAATGTTACGTTAGATAAATAAAGATTTTATGTTCTGTAGAATTTGACATACATGTATGTATTAGCGTGTGTATGTATATTTAAATATAGATATCTAAATGGATCTCCCCCCCCTCTCTCTCTCTCTATATATATATATATATATATATGTGTGTGTGTATATATTAGTAAGGTATAGATTAATGAAAAGTTTATTTACTCCTGTCTTCTGTGTTATCGTTTCATTAATCTATACCTTTCACACTTTCCCTATTTGTCTTGGCTATGTCAAGATGTTTTTTTATGTATTCTTCTTTCCCACTTAAATTTTAAATGTTGTCACAACAGTAATATGTCCATTCTGCTGAGATTTTCAGTAAATTTTCTATATCCTTTTGCAGCTCAATATTGCTCTGCATTTTGCATTTAATGTAATGCTCGCATTACTTAAATAAATGGGGTAGCATGAAACGTGCGTACTGCAATAACTTTTAAAAGCCGTGTTGCTTTTTTTGATTTTTGATCACCTTGTTTTTTAGAATTGTTTGGATAATACCCTACTATATTCTGGTGCCTAAACATAAGTGCCACATTCAATTTTGAATCTAAATCTTC
>NC_068986.1:58016051-58019836 GCF_001194135.2 Octopus bimaculoides | reverse complement strand
ATATATGGGAGAATATACAAATAATAACAACAGACGAGGACAGGTGGTGTAAATAACAAAAGTATATATTAGTATGACGCTCGGGAATACGGAAAGTCTTTGACGTTTCGAGCTACGCTCTTCAACAGAAAGAATACGGAGACAAGGAGAAAAACACGGAGAAAAAAAAATTGAATACTGTTCAGTCAACGGTCATATATACATGAGTAAAAAGTAAGCAACCTTTTGAACCATGAAGAATTTGTGCTGATGTACATATGGATGTTACATATTATACATAACTATACACCTAAAAAAAAAAACTTCGCTGTGTGCAAGAATACTTCAGCCAAATGATTTCAGATATGTATATCCGTTTATGAAGTATTCTACTGCCCACTTTCTCTGTCCTCAGTGTACAACATTCTTTTCTGGTGTTATCTACATGTCTTATATTATTTCTTAATTGCACTACAAATCAGCGAAAGGAAGTTTGATCAGTAATGACCACCGTCTCATCAGTTTTATTAGTTAAAGATTACTAAAAGTAATTGAAATAAAATATTTTAAAACTGCAGATGAATAAAGATAATTGCTTCTGATTTACTGAAATTTTGAGGAGTGTGGTTAGTTCATTTCATCGAAGCCAGTGCTCAAATAGTACTTCATTTCTTGACCCCCAAAACATAAATGACTAAGTTGACCACGACAGGATTTGAATTCGGGACATAATGAATCACAGATGGACTGCGAAGAATTTTGTCTGACACTCTAATGGCTCTGCCAGAATATATAAAATAAAATAAAATCATTCACTTAAAGTTTGATAGTCATTGTGAAATTTACTATTTCTTCGCCTCCATATCGGCCATGATGTTACAGACCTGTGATAAAAGGTATTCCAGCTGTGTTCATCTTTTTTTTTATTCATTATTCATTTGTCCCAATGTTTTCTTTTCTAAGACGGCTGGTTGTGATTTGAGGGAGATTTGGTAGCTACTTCTAGCAGGATGAACCGCTGCGTACAAGCTCCCTTTTCGAAACATTGTGAGGTCAGCGATAATAAATATTTTAAGAAATTTTGTGTATAACAGTTTATCCGATGTTCATAGTTGAGAATTAATCTTAAGAAGTAAAAAGATAAACTTCAGCAGTAAAAACTTTCTGAAAACTTTACGACAGTATCACGTGCAGGCAATTGTCTCTTTTTCTGACGTCCTTAAATCTACTTAGTCATAATAATCTTGGTTAACATTGTTAGACTGTTGCAAAGGATACAGAAATTAATCCATTTGATTGTTACTTTAATACTCATCTGCTATTTTTTTCTCTTAATTATTTTGCATGTGTTCCGCTAGGTTCTAATGTCATTCCACTCAATTGATTATTTAGAAACATTGTTCAACATTTTTCTTCTTATTTATTTATTTTTAACTAACTATTATCTACTTATTTCGAGTAAATAAAACCACAACTAACATCAGCTTCTGAGCGAGCAGCAATTTAGTTTACCTTTACTTCATTGCCACTTGTATCAGTATCAGATCTCTAGAGCCAGGTTCTAATTGTTTCATGAGCTGCCCATTAGCAATGGGAGTGTTTGTTAATATATGAGATGTGTATAGTTATTTCTTTATATATGATGTGTATAGCTATTTCAAACATAAACGTTCCAAGTATCTGACTTCATTCAGGCAGTCGTTTCTCATTTTTGTTTAAGAAACACGTACTTTGCTCTGTTTAAGCTTGATTTCCATACTTTTCTCAAATCATTCGTTAAAAAAATCTGTAACTCGGAGGATTTATCTCTATTTGTATGTAAAATACTGGCGAAGTTTTATAATTTAAGATCGAGGAAACTAACCAAAGTTTTAAGACAGCAAAGAAAAAAAGCAACAACAAAGAAATATGTATTGAATAAAACTTGTAAAATAAAAGCTGATGTGTCTTGGCCAAAGATGTTGCATGACGTTTCAAAAAGGGTCAGACATGAAGTATTATTGGCTAGAGACACACCTTTTTGAGAACGAATTATAAGAGTCCGAAAGAATTTGTGGTTTGTGACAGAAAAGTGGATTTAGGAAACTTCATAAACTCCAATAATCTTGTACAGCGTTGGGTGATGAGAATAGTGACGTTTCAAACAAAGTCCTTTATCAGAGAAAGGCAGTTTTAAAAGACCAGTTTAATTTTGCACGTAAAATATATCCGTTTTGACTATACAGTACATAATTTCAATGTATAGAATTAGGCTGAGAGATTTTAATATACAAGTCACCGCATCCAAATGTTGTCATTATTTATAAAGGTAATGACGGAGTGAAAATTTTAAATAAATATAATCCTTACCACCCGCTTTCATAGTTTTTAACACACTCCACGTGGAGGTAGTATTCATCCTCTGTTAAGTAGGAAGCCTGGAGTGAAACATTCATACTTTTCATTATGTTATGTCTGAGCGATTATTTTAAAGTTAAGAAAACGTTCACTTCAATCCACCGTCAGTTTGAAAGTTCATTTTATCCATTTTTATTTAGTAAATGCATATTGCTATATTCACTACTTGTGGCACTATTTACAAAATGGAAGTTTAAACAACTTTTACAGCAGACAGTGAGAGAGAGAGAGAGAGAGAGAGAGAGAGAGAGAGAGAGAGAGAGAGAGAGAGAGAGAGAGAGAGAGAGAGAGAGCTTTCGACACCAATGAAATTAATCGCTAAACACAAAATAAACAAGAAATAATAATAAATAGAGACAAGCAGAGACATAGATAAACGTTGTTTTCGTTTTCTAGAAATCTACGTTTGAGAACAAAAGAAAGAAAAAGAGCAATATAATTTTCACAATTGCACCTGTGCAGTGTGACGAAGAAAACTTAATGTTAACCTATAGAAAACTAGGATTTGTGTACGTCTACTTAAACTTTCCAAACAATTAACTACACCAAGCAATCTTTCATTAGTCAGTCCAATTCCAGCAGTCTGGTTAGTCGGTCAAATTCTTCTACTTCTTCATTATTATTATTATTATTATTATTATTATTATTATTATTATTATTATTATTATTATTATTATTATTATTATTATTATTATTATTCGCTCTTCTCATTTCAATAAACTTGGAATATTTTCGCCTTAGACAAGAGTTAATTTAAAACTTAATTCTAGCCATTACTATTTCCTTCACTCTTCTATTAGTCGAGTATTCGAGAATATTGTACTCATTTAAAGCTGATAATGCCTCTATTCTAGCCAAGGTATTTCAGGAATTCTATCTTTTGTTATTACTTTAGATTTATCTACTGAAGCATGAAGAATTAGTGACAAAGGATACTTAAAAAAATTATTATTCGCACTAAGAGTAGAGTTGTTGACTAAACGAGCTTTTGTTTCTATAGAAGTCCAGCAAGGTTTCTATATATAAGAATGGTATGATTCTAGATACAAGCAAAACCTGATCATTGATGAACAGTTTTAAATATGTTGTATTAATAGAGACTATTTTATGAATTCTACTCGTGAGACAAGATGTTTAACCCGTTCACTGAGTCCAGTATACGGTTTCCTTTGTTAATAAACATATGAGTGAACTGCATTTCAGATACCTACTAGTATTGAACTTTATAAATTATTATTTGCTTTGTTAATCGAAATGCATTTTTTCCTAATACAGCTACAAATCGATAACTTTTTATGGCTTTAGAAATCTTTTCTTTTCAGAAATCCACAAAATATCAGCAAATTAATTCTGAAACTTGTAAGCCAGGTTCCCTTTATTCTCTCTACCACAACTATATAACCATATAT
>NC_068986.1:58014160-58015341 GCF_001194135.2 Octopus bimaculoides | reverse complement strand
CCTAGGGAAGCAATGTTGACCTCGGTTTGATAAAAAAAAAAAAAAATAATGAAAAAAACTGGCCACAGAATGTCGGAACGAATACCGCGAGAAATTCTAACCGATACTTTGGCGACTGGTAATTCACTGCCTGCCAAGATTATTAAAAGAAATTCATATTTATAAGATTACTAAAAGAAATTCATATTTATAAGAAGAAAAAGAAAGTAAATTTCACAATAGTAACAACAACAAATATTCTAATCAATTATAATCTGTGCATCATGATGAATACATACACACTGTTAGAAGGCATCATTTAGCATGCTGTACAGAAGACAATTTTAATTCAATACCAGTTTTATTCACCGTTGCCTATGAATATCAACGACCGAATTTCGATTAAGTTGACAAGAAAGGTTAAACGGCGTCTTTCGTTCAAGTGAGTCACTGCCGTAAAGTTGTTCGTCTCACTGCGATATATTTTATGTTTTTAACACAGCAAGTCTAAGAAGAGATTTTATGTCAGACAATTCCGCAGTATCATGCATTCTAACAATGTTTATATATTTCGTATGATACACAGATGGCGATGATAATTTAATGCGCTTTCAAATACGTATATCAAGTTTATACTAGTGAATATTTTCTAAAACGGGTGCTACCTAATTTCTTTATTTATAAGTCCGGTTTCTCTCTGACTCTCTTTCTCTCTCGCTCTCTCACCCTCTTTCTTTCTTAGTACCTTATTCCATTTTCTCGCTCCTTTGATGTCTCTTGGAAGTCCTTCAAGATGAATTACTTTCTAAGTAGGGCTGACATTTTTCCTTTTGTGTCAACTTCTTGTAGATTAGTCCCTCAAGAACACTCATACATACATAATTAAGAAGGTTTCTATATATTTGTGGAAGTGTGTTTATAACTGCGTTTATTTAAATGTATCACACACATACACCCCCTTTCTCTTTTTCCCTAGAGAGAAAGAGAGAGAGGGGGGGTCGACATATATGCATGCATTACAGAGTGAGCGAGTATTGGATACAGATTTTCTCTTATCCTCACAAAATGCTTTGAAGCTTTCAATATACTGAGATTAGGGGTAAAGGAAATTACACACATACCCACACAACAGAATGAAGTGCATGAGTGTGTGCAAATATGCATGTATACATACATACATACATACATACATACATATATAT
>NC_068986.1:58012003-58013790 GCF_001194135.2 Octopus bimaculoides | reverse complement strand
TATATATATATATATATATGTATATATATATTATATGTATATATGTAGTTTAGTATACACAGTATATATATATACTTCCGTTATAGTTAGGATGAACAAAAACAGTACTCCATCCAGTGAGAACTTGAATGTACACAGTATTTAAATAAGATTTACTAATAGTCATGGAGACATGATATCTATCTGTCTGTCTGTCTGTCTGTCTGTCTGTCTGTCTGTCTGTCTGTCTGTCTGTTTGTCTGTCTGTCTGTCTGTCTGTCTAACCTATGTATCTCTATATATACATAAAGTGTATACCTGCGTATGTATATCCTTTATTTTGATATTGAATAAGCTGTATGATAATAATTTCAACATTCTATAGTCAATTTTACAACGAAATAACGTAGTAGTAGTAGTAGTAGTTATGGTTTATATATTTTCTACTGAAATCGTGCGATTTGACTCTCTCGTTATTAAATTCATGCTTTTAATCGACCAGTGTTAGATTTGAGCGCTTACACGTGAAGTAACAGCAAACAATACTGAAATATCCTAAATAAACCAACGAGAAAAGCTCTACATGAGAGTACGACCTGTTAGAAATAACTGTCATATCTTCATCAAACCATGTCATACCGTCTTCAAAAATAAAAAGAAGGTCGGACACTGAACTCATACACAATGTACGAAGAAATATAGACGGGATGGTCAACTGGAATACAGTTGATCATAAGACCATTGGCTCACAGAATAAATCAAAACTTTTAGTTGTATGAAATCTCCACTGCCTATGGCCTGTCTCTTCGTTTAAATTCCTTCAAGGCAGAGACTAACAAAAGATTAAACATAATATAATATATATTCATATATCTCGCTATTTGGTTTTCAACACACGACATATATAAGAGACATTATCTTGGACGGAGATAGCATCATCAGCCTGTCAACGGTATATATTCGTTACGTATAATACAAAAATGGCTATTTTATTTTAATCTGATGTTTCTACAACTGCGTGATTTATTTGATGATTAATTTTTCTCTTCTCTACTCTTTTCACAGCAGAATTTTCTATACTTTGTACCCATCTATCTATCTATCTATCTATCTATCTATCTATCTATCTATCTATCTATCTATCTATCTATCTATCTATGTGTGCGTGTGAGTGTGTGTATGTATGCATGTATGTATATCTTTATCTGTATGTATATATATTTCTTTTTTGTATGCATATATCTATTTGTAGGCATCATTGTTATAAAGTTTCTTATTCATTTTTCTTTAGATATTATGAAACAGGCTCAATAAAGCCGGGTGTGATAGGTGGTTCCAAGCCGAAGGTAGCAACGCCAAAAGTTGTTGAAGCTATTGCTCGTTACAAACAGGAAAATCCTACAATGTTTGCATGGGAAATCAGAGACCGATTGTTGTCAGAGAATATTTGCAGCCAAGATAACGTACCGAGTGTCAGTTCGATTAACAGGTAAATATCGATTTTAAATTTTGGCACAAGGCCAGAAATTTCGGGGCAGGGGATAAGTCGATTGCATCGACCTCAGTACTCAACTGCCAAAGTTGATTTCAGCAGAAATTGAACACAGAACACGAAGCATTTCGCCCAGCGAGCTGATGATTCTATCCCCTCGCCGCCTCGATTAACAAGTACATATTGAAAACACAATGATGATATTGTAAACACCACACGCATCAACATTCATTCATTCTCTCTCCACCCCCACCTCTCTCTCTCTCCACCCCCGCCTCTCTTTCTCTCTCCACCCCGCCTCTCTCTCTCTCTCATT
>NC_068986.1:58009746-58011993 GCF_001194135.2 Octopus bimaculoides | reverse complement strand
CCCACCTCTCTCTCTCTCCACCCCCGCCTCTCTTTCTCTCTCCACCCCGCCTCTCTCTCTCTCTCATTCGTTCGTTTGTCCCTTCGCTCCATGTTCGTATTTCCATGCTTGCATGCGAAAGACGAATATGTTATTTGAAGCTTTGTTTTACCGACCTTTTGTGATGCTAATCCTAGCCCGTTTTGTGGACAGGATAAACTGACATCATCGCTGGTACTCTTCTACAAGTGGTTACCGATATAAAGAAACATATACACATGCGTATGCACATAGACGTACGCGTGCGCGCGCTCACATTTTCGAATCCACTCACATATGTATATATGTATGTATATAGTTGTCTATGTTTATTTCTTTACAGACTGCAAAATCCTTCAAAGAAAGATTAAAGGGACCTTTAATTAGTCTAAAGAAGAATCTATACTACTTAAACATCATTATGACGTAACCAGACATCCCTGTTTACAATAATGGAATCTAGTTAACACCTACAAAAGCATTTTTGTGTTCATGTAACATGATGTGTTTTAAGATTTCCATCATTTGAGTGGTTTATTTTATGATTTTCTGATATGCTGCATTCCTATACATTTGTGTGTGCGTGTGCGCGTGCGAGCGTATTGACTTAATGAGTTGTGAATAAACTAAAAAATATAACAGAACATCACAAAATCCATTATAAACAGAACATGAGCTTAATTGTTTTAGTTTGATTTCGATGTTTGTTTCCTCTTTAGGAATGGGAATTTTGTTTTGTAGTAAGTTGAATCTGAAATAAAATTTATGACAATAGATAGATGTTGTACTTTTTAACTGAATTTAGCTGCCAAAACATATTAGAAAAACTTCAAACCAGTTTTGAAGGCATATATTTTAGTTCATATTTATAGATATATGCCATTGATGATCCCATTTATAGCTTCTTGTCGGGTGTCGTCACTTCAATTTTGATCCGGGAATGAATTCTGAAAATTCTTGATCTGGTAGCAAATAGAATGAATTATATGGGAATAAGGTAGCCGGAATTAGTTGAATGATTGTTCAACCTGGTGTTCGTGGACCCCTCGTGGTCCGCAAAGGTAGTACTGTGGGTCTGTGAGCTAAATTCAAAATTTCATATATATATATATATATATATAGATATATATATATATATATATAAGAATAAGCATATGAAAAGGGGGCCGCGGGAAATCTCATTTAAATAAAATGGTTGGGACCCAGTATGGAAAGGTTGGGAACCACTGGTCTAAACATTAAGCAGTATTGTTTTGAGTCTTTACATTCTTAGTTCACATCCCACTCGAGTCGACTTCTATCATTCATCATTCGGAGACAACAAAATTATGTCGCACATTCTTGAATATGTTTGGTCCTATGCCAATCAATTTCAAGAAATACCTCTCATAGGCAAACATTATAGTGTTGTAAAATGTCTGTTGTTGATGTCAGGATTGTTCGATAAATTCTCTGATGTCAGGTACTCGTCCTTTCATATCTACGATTACATTGTCTAATGTGTTTTTCAAGTTTGTGTTAAGACATTGGAGTGTGACTTGAAGGATATTTGACTGTTATTTCACACGGATGGGGGGGGGGGCCTTCATTATTGGTTAATTTTCTTTGTTGCTGTTTCAGCTGTTGATTAAGCTGAAGGCTAAGCCTGATCGAGCTGACTTGTAATGAATGCGTTTCATCGTCGTTTATACCATATTTAGGGACCCGAGAACCAAGTTATCTAATGTGTTCTTTTGGAGCATTATGATGTAATTTGAAGAGGAACATTGGCTGCTATTTGCAGTTCGTCTAGTGGCTAAATAATGGCGATCTTGTTGATCCAATGTATAATTTTTGCCCTGTGGAAGGAATGGCTGAATACCGAATAATATTTTGTTCCAGAATCAATGAAACAAATACTCCTTATGCACTCAGTCCGATATATGGCTACAATATGGATGTATGCCAAGCTAAGAAATCCTCATCATTCGCAAATCTTTCTTTGTGTTGCTGAATTATGTCGGTATTGCATTTGTACCAAAACTGAAATAGAAAAATGAAACGAAACTAAAATCATTCTCTATTAGATAACATTGTGTACTCCTGAGTGACAAAAAAATTTATACGTCCCTTCATTTTGGTAAGGTAGTCTCCAGAGTGTGGTAAAATATTTTCTTGTCATAATGTCTGTTCAAGTACATTACGTGTGTGTGTGTGTGTGCGTGTATATATATATATATATATATATAT
>NC_068986.1:58005046-58006794 GCF_001194135.2 Octopus bimaculoides | reverse complement strand
GAGCGTGGCCGTTGCCAGTACCGCCTGACTGGCTCCTGTAGGATTTTCGAGCGAGATCGTTGCCAGTGCCCCTGGACTGGCTTGTGCGGGTGGCACATAAAAGACACCATTTCGAGCGTGGCCGTTTTCGTGCGGGTGACACGTAAAAGCACCCACTACACTCTCTGAGTGGTTGGCGTTAGGAAGGGCATCCAGCTGTAGAAACTCTGCCAAATCAGACTGGAGCCTGGTGTTGCCATCCGGTTTCACCAGTCCTCAGTCAAATCGTCCAACCCATGCTAGCATGGAAAGCGGACGTTAAACGATGATGATATACACAAACATATATACATATATACACGTATATATTTATGTACATACATATACATATGTATAGGGATAAGCGAACGAACAAACATCACTCCCATAAGAACTATATTTGCTTATCTTAAATTTATTGCT
The DNA here is from genome assembly GCF_001194135.2 of Octopus bimaculoides. Taxonomy (NCBI): domain Eukaryota; kingdom Metazoa; phylum Mollusca; class Cephalopoda; order Octopoda; family Octopodidae; genus Octopus; species Octopus bimaculoides. The sequence continues at coordinate 58,006,353 of NC_068986.1, read as the reverse complement.
GACCGTTGCGTTTATTTCTACTTTTGATTTATAGACAGTCATAAGGTTTTTTTTTTTCGTTCATCTATCTGTTTGCTTCTAATTTATTTTACTCAGCAAGACTATTTCTGTATATCGGAATAATTCGCTAAGCAAATATGCCTGGTATTCTGAAGCTCTTTTTTCCGCATTAAGTCTTGTGACACTGTATTTTTCTTTTACCTGTCTTTTCCTTTTGTTGATGACTAAAGATTATAACAAAAAGACAAGCCAACAAACAGCTAATTACAAATTACTAGGATTCCACGACCGTCCATCTGTAAGCCGAATAGGTAACTTGTTTCATTTAAGAAAGCATTTAAATTTTTAAAGTCTGCTAGGTGTGCTAAGTAACTTTGTTCTTCAAGTTTCTTCTCATGTTCACTATTAATTAGAAAATTAGGCATTTGAATTTTTCTAGTTTTGCTAAGGCTTATCTTTTTTGTTTGTGGCGTGGCGAATTGGCTTAGTTACGAGAGCGTCGGACAAATCCGTTATGAGTAGACATTCTGCAGACGGGTGCTATCCGTCTTTCTTACTAACCTATAAAAATGGGAGTTTAACCACAGATAACTCTGAACAAGATGATTTATTTTCACAAGCATTGTAACCACAGAAGCTGTTTTTCGTCAGATAAGATGTATCTTTTATTGAACATATTACAACTCATTTAAGTTTTAACATGGACAGGATGTTATTCGAGGGAGACATGTTGCTTCTTCTACCAGGGTGAGTGACAGGAGAGAGAATCCATCACAACCTCAGAAGTGTAGTAGTAGTAAAGTAGTAGTAGTAGTAGTAGTAGTAGTAATAGTAGTAGTAGTGGTCAACATTTAGCCTATATTTAAAATCATGTCACCCGACAAAACACGTAACATTCACGTACTATTGCTGTTTCTATTACAAAAAGTTCGTTTTAGGAAGGATGGTGGGGGAGTTGCAAGAAACAAAATAAAAGAAGAAAAAAGATAAACAAAGAAACAACCCATAGTATTTCCATCGAAAAGTAGACATATGCTTGTTCTTATTCAAAAATAGCATCACACAATAAATAAACATATAATTTAGGTTTTGTTCTTAATGACACACTCATCTTCCAGCGAATTCCATTCAATATGTCTCTTCTACACGCATACACACCAAACACATTATAAAGTGGCCTTCCGACTCAAGTGCATCCATAACATTATTGAAAATATTATATATACATACATACACACACACACACACACACACACACACACACACACACACACACACACACACACACACACACACACACACACACA
>NC_068986.1:58002929-58004593 GCF_001194135.2 Octopus bimaculoides | reverse complement strand
ATATATATTAATGGAAAATAAGTGATTAATGTGATCAAAGATTCTCATAAAGTCTGGTCGGTGTAGTACTTTTTATTTTTTATTTATATATTTATTAGTCGTCAATGATCCGTTTCCTTAGTAAAAGAACTGAAATAATGTTTTACTTTACTTACAGCACATTGGTTTTAAAACAAGATACTGCTCCCCAGTCACACAACAGTTTCTTCTATTTTTACATGTACTCGCTCTACACACTCCACCTTATATCTCTTATTCTCTCTCCTTTCTCTTTTTACTTATATATACAGTATGTGTGTGTGTGTGTGCATTTTTGTATACATATGTTTGTGTATGTATGTATGTGTGTATGTGTGTGTGTAAGTGTGTGTATCTAAGAACATTTGCATATTCTTTAATATGGTATTTGTAGTATTTGTGATCCTATATTTTCAATTGACCCACATAGATCTGACTATATATGTATGAGTGTGTGTATTACACACACACATACACACACACACACACACACACACACACACACACACACACACACACACACACACACACACACACACACACACACACACACACACACACACACACACACACACACACACACACACACACACACACACACACAGAGTAACAACATCTCGTGTCTTGTTCGTAAACTTAATATACGTTTACAGTATCGCGAAATTTTAAGAATAAGGTCTACTTCTAGAAAGCGACAAGAAAGATCCGAAAGTTATTTCTTTTCTGAGAGATAGGAAAGTACATTTTATCTTGTAACCCATCAAATACTTGAGCTGGCTGATGATAAGAAGGGAGGAAAAGCACCAATATTAATAATAATAATAATAATAATAATAATAATGATAATAATAATAATAATAACAATAAGCAAAGAGTCAAAAATTACCCCGGTATAACTTTTACATTATCAGATGAGATTGCTATATTTTAGGCAGTTTTTACTTCTAACAAGATTACTTCCTGCTGTTTTTTGTGAAGGATTAAAAGAAAAGATATTTCTTTTCATCTGCCGAGAGTAGATTTCTTTTGCTGCTTCGTCTGTCTCTTAGTATTCCCTTTCACTTGTTGTTTTGGAGTTGTTTATTTACTTAGTTCTAGTAAACACTTTGTTGATTCATTGACAGCAGAAATTTTTTTTTTAAGGTAATGTCTTAAGAAAATATAGAATAATAATTAGTTTGAAGAATAGTCATATTTAATTTATCCTGCCTAGTTAAAAGTGGTGAATTGGCAGAATTGCTTGGACATTAGACAAAATGTTTTATGTGATCCTTTACGGCAGTTCTTACTGTATTTGACTTAGTATTTCATCCCTTTGAATTCTTGTAAAATATGAAATTTCGGGGGTCACGCGCGCTCGTGTGTGTGTGTGTGTGTGTGTGTGTGTGTGCGTGTGCGTGTGCGTGTGTGCGTGTTTCTTCTTGATAAGGCTTCTGCATGTAAGACATTTCTTTGATCTTAATCGGGCGGTAACCGCCTATTTGTGTGTGCGCGTGAACGTTTATATATTTATGTATAATGTATGTAATTTTTCGATTTTTCTAGAATAGTCCGAAATCGAGCAGCAGAAAAGGCGAAAGGCCAACCTCAATCAAGTCCTTCGCTTCAAGTCGAAGCTCCAAATCCTGGAATTGCACAGTCGCAGA
>NC_068986.1:57998949-58002361 GCF_001194135.2 Octopus bimaculoides | reverse complement strand
AAGGGAAATTACTTCAATGCCCAATGCTTCTTTGCACATCGAATGAAAGAGAGAGGTGAAGAGAAGTAGAGAGATTTTCTCGATACGATCCATCAGGTGACAACAAATTGAACATACTCTGTAACATATATTGAGTACTCTTCCTAGAGTGCGTAAAACGGCAAACACACATAGACACACACATACACTGACCCAGATTCACAAGTTTAAGTAAATGTTGAATGAACAATATTAAATTCATGGAAAACTTTCCATTGACTTCTACTTAAAGCTAAGAATTTGCAACAGAGACTACGTGAGAGAGTTTCAATGAGTTAAGACAAGAATAAACATTGAGTTTGGTGTTATAATTGCTAGTAAAAACAAGACACTTTTATGTACGGGTTGCTGATTTCCTTTCACGAATGTTTGAACAAAAAGTTTCTGAACAGTCTTCCGTCACGTGTAAGATGGAGTACATTACACCCATAGAAACGAAATACAATTAAATGGCGGGCTTTTGGTTCATTTTTTGAATTTTATTTTAAATGGCCAAGACAGATGATGATCAAGAATCTTTTGAAGCTTAAAGAAACAGTAACAGAAGTATGAATCTTTATAGATTACTGCATATAGATTACTGCATCTTTATAGATTACTGCACTTTCACGTGTTTGCTTTACGGACCGGTGCATGTCGATTTTAGATGAGCCACTTGCTTAACTAAATCACCAGCGTTTGTCTATGATTACATGCCCCAGTTGTAAACTTTATTATAGCTGTTTTGTTAAACATATTTGGGAGAAATCGACTTAAGGTAGTTTAAGAATGAATTTTCTTTGGCTTTAAATGGTTGAGTTTATTGATCTTTCGGTGGAGTGATGTGGGAGAAATTATCAAGCAAAACAATTTTGTATTGTTCTCGACGTGTAATAGATGACAGTGTTGATGGAGTGAAAATGGAGAGAGTCAATTGTGTTATCTTTTAGAAAAATATTTGGATACATTGATCTGACTGGAATGCAAAGAAAACACCGTCCGCTATACAATAAATACTATACAAATGAAACAGCCACATCTAGTGTCTTCGTATGAGTTTGCCAGCTCAAGTCTACCATATTTCGTCATGTTTTCTCAATGTTATATCTGTTCAAGGGATCTCCTCCACCACCATATTTGTGTGTCTGTGTATTATGATGCACTCCGCAAATGTTTATCAGATAACTCTCTCCTCAGCTGCTTGATATTATTAATATGAAAGAAATTAAAAAACAAAAAAGAAACAAAAGAAAAATCAGGTTAATATTATAATGGAATTTTTTCCTTGTTCTGCTTATGCTAGTCCCTCTCTTTCTCTCTCTCTCTCTCTCTCTCTCTCTCTCTCTCTCTCTCTTCTGTTACCAACCCAAATGTTTTCTGTCACCTGATAAAACAAGGGGACAAACAGCAGGACTGATGAAAGTGCTTTATCTTAATACGATAGTAATAGATCTATCTACCTCTATCGTAGACAAACTGATAGATAGATAGTAAAAGACAGAAGGAGAGAGAGAGAGAGAGAGAGAGAGAGAGAGAGAGAGAGAGAGAGAGAGAGAGAAAGAGAGAGAGGGAGAGAGAATGGGATGAGATGAGATGAGAAAAGATCATAACCCTTTCTCTCCAGTTTGAAATTTAAAGCCCGCACGTGCCAGGAGATTTTATTTCCCCGTCTCCTTCTCCCCCTCCCACTCCTATATTACTGCTACCACCTCAGTTTTTATCATTCCATTCTCACTTTCTCTCACCCATCTTCATATCTTCTGCTATCTTGTTACTGATTTGCTTTCCTTTACTCGTTTATATCTTTTAACTAAATAGTCTCATCTTGTTTACGTTTGTCATCAAATAGTGCTTCCTTTGTTTTTCTTTCTGATTTTCTCTCTCTCTTGCGCGCGTGTGAATGTTTTCTTATTGACGTTTTCCTTTATCTGTTTACACACGCACACACACACATTTGCGCGCGCGCGTTGAGGTAATTATTGTTGTTGTTTAGCTCCTTGATTGAGCTAACCCATAGTCAAAAGCATAAACCTTTATTTTATGGCTAATTTCAACTACTTGTGTCCCTTGCTGGTGTTGTTTAGCTCAAGATATCTCCCATCGGGAAAACGAATGATCAGACGTTCCTATTTCATTCTCAAATATAATGTGGTCTTATCTTAAATTATTGAATGCATTATCTTTTAAGACGGCGGTGTTCTTCAGCGAGTAGTGGCTATTTCTACGATTCGAGTGACCGTATAGCGTTACCCCCGTTAGCATATTGCAACTTTTGCTTAGGAGAGTGGTACTTGATTTGAGAGAGACTTGGTTCTTGTTTCTTCAATATAAGGCGCCTAAATATATATTCCCTCGTGGCGACAAGCATATATCTTCAATGCCTGCACATAGCCATAGTATGTATACCACCATACACATGCTTACACTCATTTAATCTCTCTTTTCGCCTCTTCTCTCCCCTTCTTCTCTTCATTCATACACCTTGCTATTATTAGGAATTTCAGGAGTAGTGACTTGACAGAACTGCTAAAGCGTCGATCAAAATGTTTTACGGTTTAATATTACGGTGATTTAAGTCCTATTTTCACATCCCAAGAAATCAACTTGTCTTTCATTCTTTTGAGGTCACTAGAATACAATAGCAGCCAAATACTGGGAACGATGTGTTGTGATCGACTAAACTCCATCCTTTCAAAAATTGTTGGACCTGTGACTTAATTAGAAACTATTAGTAGCAGTTTGATTGGCAAAGCAGTTAGAGCGTCGAACAAAATTATGTTGTATTTAATTCCCGTCCTTTGCGTTCAAATACTGTCGAAGCCAAATTTTATCCATTCGAAATCGATAAAATAAAGTACCAGCCAGGTACTGCGTATGAATGCGTAGCTGTGACATACTGGAAGCTTTTATAAATAATCTTAGTATATCTCAAAATCGGCATCTGGATTTTCTTCAATCAAAACTCTTTGACAATAACATCAAACAATTTTAACCTTTTGTATACTGTAGGTGCATCATGTCACCGTATGAGTTTTCTCCCTTGTATTAACAGAGGAGAGGCAGAGGAAACAATTCTTGAGAAAATGCAGTGTGCTAAGGCCTAATCAATCTTGCATTTGACACCAGGTATATAATTTAATCTGTATCTTTGTGTCTGTAAGACGGGCTTCTGTGCATTTTCCCCTCTACCAAAGTCATTCACAAGTATTGGCCAGTCTAGGGTAATGGTAAAAATCAATTGCCCGAGTTCTATGCCATGGTACTTAACCCGAAGCTACGTGGTTGCGAAATTAACTTCTTAAGTATCCAGCCATCCTATACTCACACTCATGTACACACACACACACACACACACACACACACACACACACACACACACACACACACACACACA
>NC_068986.1:57980692-57998687 GCF_001194135.2 Octopus bimaculoides | reverse complement strand
ACACACACACACACACACACACACACACATATATTGTAAATATTTTTTCTTTAAGAATAAGTATATGTATTGTTTGTGTTGAAAGACTTGGCGTAGCTTGTTGTTTGGAAGAAACATGTACAGCGAAAGAAAGAAAGAAAATGTTACAATTTGTGTGCGTGTGTGTGTGTGTGTTTGTGTTTATGCATGCTAGTGTGTGTAAGTATGCTTGGTTTTATGGATGTGTTGGGAGGCGCAGGTTGGGTTTAAGCTTCGGAAATTTGTATTTATTTATTTAGTATCTTGTAATATTAGCTTTCTTTATAGTTGTTAGGTGTTTTCATTCGTAAAGTGTGCCAGCTAGTTATGGGTCAATGCCTAATTTGACCCGCTTGTTTTACATCTTTTTTTCTATTTTAATACTAAAGTATATTACTACTACTACTACTACTACTACTACTACTACTACTACTACTACTACTACTACTACTACTCATTAATAAATCGTCGTGAGCATGCTAATCTTAGATACATAAGTACATATACACATGCATACACACGTATACTTCTGATATATATATATATCATTAATTTTACGCTTCCGCTCACACACACACACGAGCAGTTAAGTTACTTATTTCTAGCTTGCAACAGAATTGTACAGACTTTACTGTGCTTATATACAAGTGACTTCATGAATAAGTATGTACCATTGACAAGTTATAAAAGAATGGACATAAAAAAACCCCAATTATCTATTAACACACTCTTATTCATAAACATACATAGACTTACACACACATACACACACACGCACGCGCGCACATTTCAGTTCGTTAATGGTTAGAAGAATAGCAGCTTATAACGGCAGACTTAAGCCGTCGCCCGATTTAACACCACCGGCTGGACTTTAGGGTGTCTTGAACAGAGTCCACTCTTTTGTAAGCATTTGGGTTCGTTCAGTGGTTTGAAGCTAAGTTTCTCCCTTCAATCCACTGTGATTAAACAGTAAAACTAATTGACGAGAGAATCCCAAGCATACCATATAAGTCAATATAAAGATACCCAAGCCTCAAACGAACATCACCAATAAAATATCAAATGGTTTAATAAAATTATATATAAGCGCCTCTACACGGCTCTTTGACCAGCTAAAAATAGCATTCAAATTTTCCTCCTTAAAATACACTTGCTTTAAGTGTTAAAGCACAACTGAGATGGGAAAACATCTAAGTTATTAAGACATCTCTCTTGGCATTGGCAGTAAAAGTTGGTGCAGGGTGCCACGGAGAAGATAAAAGACGAGTAAGCCTTAGTGATGTCGCAATGCGGTTTATCAGATTTTAGTTTTGATAGATTGTAATTTATTCTTAGGTTTCACCACGATATCTCTTCATGTAATTGGTTGAAAGAAATACCTTCCCCCTCTCCATTTCTCTTCAGTTGATCAGTAGCCCTGTTTTCATTATCCGTTCCAAATGTAGTTAAGAAAAAGAACCAGAAAAATAAAAGGGCGCTAATATTAAGAATATAGCATATTTGACTCGGAATGACCCAATTCTTGTTGTTTAGGCTCATGTCAACCCTGGTGGAGCAGACTTATGAATAAACGAACTCTGGACACAACCATTAAATACTTTTGTGTACCTGGGACAGTGGGGGAAACCTAAGGTACGCACGACAGCAGCGATATATCACGGATTCATAGGTGACATGCAATGGACCATGAAAATGAATCGTCTTGCAATATCATGTTATAACAATTCTTATATATTAACATTGACCTAAAACATAAATACAAAACGCTAGTGATAGTTCATTGACAGAATTATTAAAGAAATTTATATATCGGCATGCCGGACTAAAAAGTTTCGCTATCGGCGAGTTAGAATACCATTGCTTGAATGCATCCTTCATTTTAATTCGATAGGGGGTGATTTGAACAAGAACCGAACGACAACAATGCAAGGGCTACAAGCTTTATTTATTAATGGTAGTTAGTTACGGGAATTGTACAATTTCCACCATGTTTTCTCCATTTTTTTTTTGTTATTCTTTTCTCTGCGTTATTGTCTGTTACTTAATCTTATTCGCTACAATGACATTGAATTACTCATAATTCAGACGGAATTCATAGCACTTGATAAACACAAACTAAAGCTGTTCCATTTTTACCTTTTTCTTTTCTTTTAAGCACTTTATAAGCAAATTAAATCGTCTGTCACAATCCACTTGTACGTTTTCTTCATCAGATCATTCTCTCTTCCTACTATATTACGCTCTTGCTCATTATTTATAATATTAACGCTAACTTCTTTCTTTGTCTTTTTGCACATCTTCTTTCTCTGGGACATCATCTATCTTGTATATATGCGCATGCGCGCGCACACACACACACACACACACAAACACACATATACACGTACGCACGCGCGCTACTTTCATGCTGGTCTTTGTTGTCATATCAATTTGTTCGATGAGTTAGCTGGGAATTACCGGAATCTGATCGCATTGGACCGTGAAGGTTAGCTGTATCGCCCTGGAAAAAAAAAAGAAAAGAATTTACTCTAGTCTCCTTTTAGCCATGGGCTTTGTACGTCACTCCTTTTCTTCTGATATTTTATTTCTGTTTGTAATAAATGAATAAATAAATAAATAAATGCAAGAGAATGAGAAAGAGTGAGAGAAAGTGATGGATATCATGCTGTTATGTAAACAATATCTTAATCTGATTAACATTTACTATTATTATTATTATTATTATTATTATTATTATTGCATCTTCCTCCCATCGCACTTTGGTCTCTATCCCTTTGGTTGCATATATTATCTTTTTCTTCTCTCAGTTTGCATCTGAATATCACTTCGGTATTGAAATGGAGCTGTCGAGATGTCGGGTTGACAGTAGATGTGGTTGCGGCGAGGGGCAGTAATATGTGATAGTAGTGAAAGTAGGGGAGCGGGGAGTGAAACAATCTGCCTTTGTGATGAAAATTATTCAAAAGAAAGGACAAGTGAATTTTTGGATTTGTAGAATACCCTCATACTACTACTACTACTACTACTACTACTACTACTACTACTACTACTACTACTACCACCCATGAAAATAACTTCATTTATTATCCACAAGGACCCAAGTCGTTCTGGGTAGTACAAAGACGTAATACAAAAGAAATAACGAACATGAAAAAGTGCAAAGCAATAAAGACAGTGATGATAGATAATGACATTATAGGACAACAAAATAATAAGAAGAAAGGGTTCCCCCAAATGGAGGGTTCAACCACATAAAATGATGCGAAGTACCACGCAAACAAGTCCGGTTATCTTAATACACTCATATAGCTTCTTTTGTTGTTACTATTGTAGGATTTCTACTTTAGAAGAAATAGCTGTGTTCATGAACTTTCCTGTCACTTCTTGTTTTTGATGATGTTATGTAGTCACATGTAAGTTCTGATTTAACAGAGCTATTTTCAAACGCACTCATACCTTCTTTTATTCAGACACAGTATATCTAGGGCTATGGGACTTCAGGATAGTTTGGCTGGTTGAGCGACCGAGTACAGTCTTGTAACTCGAGTGAGTGAACAAAGTAAAACATTGTAGTATTTATGCCTCACTTGAGTGCTTGGGCACTATGAGTGATGGGGAAATAGTACTGCCAAGTGGGAACGAAACTAGTTCCAAATTATTCAATTCTCTAGAATTTGCTTCTTTTTCTTTCTCATATTTTTTTCAAAGCATGAATAGTAATTTTTCTTTTTACATCATAGTATGAGCCATAAGAATAGTCAACTGGAATAGTCAGTAAAGGGATTCTGATTGTTGTTATTTGTTCTCTCCAATATAACAGGTACATCTCCCTCGAATCCATTGTGTACATCCATTTAAAACAAATGGAAATACACATTGAATATACAGTAAATCTAGATAATATTTGGAACGTCTTTTGATCATAGATCTCTTAGATCAGATCTAATCTTATGTTTAAAAATGGCAACAAGAAGCAGTAGACAAGCGAATAAGGGACCAACTACTTAGCCCGCTAGATAATGCAACCACATTTTCTTCAAACCGTACTCTGTCGTCTTTTATAGAGAAAAGTGGAGAATGCATTGGCTAGTATTGGATACACAATATACACTAAACAGAAGACTGGAATGTCTACCTAAATAACTGAAAGGATGGGGTGTTCATTTGAGATTGACTGTAATACCTTCGGGATCATATTGACTTTCAATAGGCTCAGCTGGAAAGATCTAGTATAAAGGATATTTGATAAGCTACTGCTTATTAATTTGCACATTGCACTCTATCTAGTGACTGGTAGAGATTTGTTTATTTTCTACTTATTTGGTATATGGACAAAAATTATAATTCTTGTTGCTCTTAAGCTCACGTAACCCAAGTCCTATAGACCTATAACCAAAGGCGTTCCAGCTATGACCACGCAGGGTATTTTGGGGGATTACATTATCCATTGCACTTTTCCTAGATAGGGTTTGGTCTGATGGATAATTAGTCGCTCTCGTTGACTTGAGTAACTGATATTTACTATCCAGAATCTATGATGACTGTAGTTTGCAAAACTGTTCTTTCTTTCTTTCTTTCTTTCTTTCTTCGTTTTTTGTCTTTGATAATCTCATTTGTATAGAAGATTATAGTTATTTAAAAAATATACTGAGAAAGAAATATGGTACTAATTCTTATCAAACTCCGCCCATCAAATTTTTTCTGAACTTCATCATGGAATATATACGAAACGGTTCTTAAATTATGTGTGTGTGTGTGTGTGTGTGTGCATGCATGTATATTTTATGATGCGTGTAATACAAATAATAGTACTCTGTGCATGGTGTATGTATGCATACATTCTCATGCATGTGGTTTTTATTTTATTGTTTATATACTTATTCATTTATTTATTTCAAGTCCTATTGCTTTTATGAACCTGTTTGTACTGCTGTCGAAAATATGCTATGGATGAGCGCTTACTTAAGAAGCACAACTTAATTTTATACCCCCATAAGAACTGCCAGCAACAACTTTGCACGTGCCTTCCATCCAAGCGTGATTGAAATCGCCTAATTCGTATAAACAGCTGAAATCTCTCTATTTCCACCCACTAAACTTTCGTAGTTTCAGTCGAAAATAAAGAATGGAAAGAAAAAAAGAAAAAAAGAATATTGAATCGATTTTCATTTAATTTAATAAATTGATTTAATGATTGATTTATTTTTTAATTATAATTTTTTCTGGTTAGTGGAAAAATTCGACTCCTAAATTTACATTAAAAAAATGCAGCCACTGTTTCTGTCTGACTGACGTTTCATAGTTTAGTTAACATATATGTATTTATTCATCTATTTATTTAGAATTCTTATCTATCTATCTATCTATCTATCTATCTATCTATCTATCTATCTATCTGTCTGTCTGGCTTTCTGTCTATCTGTCTTTCTGTCTGTCTGTCTATCTATCTATCTATCTATCTATCTATCTATCTATCTATCTATCTATCTATCTATCTATCTATCTATCTATTTATCTATCTGATATGTGTACAAGTTACACTGCGGGAATTTTTCTTTATCATTAGTAGTTGATTTGACATCACCGTGATTTAGGTATTTTTCGACAGTATCATCTCTTTCCTTCACACGATGTTGAAAGCAGCATGACGCTATTGGGGCATGTCTTAGTGTTAAGAATGTATTCAACTCAACTTGAATAAATTATAAACAATTGAGGAAATATGAAACCATAATATATAAATCTCTGTTGCGTGTGCGTAGAGCGAAATATTCTATCATGGAGATGCCTGACAATTTAAGACTCAAGTAATAGTGGTGGTGGTGGTGGTGATAATACACTGCCTTGAGAATTTCACGCACAAATAAAAAGCGGTATATAGCTTCCTGTTTTTAGTTTCTGCTTGTTTCTCCAAACCTTTCTGTGTGTCACACTGTTTTCTAGATTTGTTTTTCTACTTCTCAGTGTTTTGGCCTATTCTCTTCATTCTTTTTATCTCTCATCCCATATTTTATTACTTATAACTTTTCAATTTAATTTTGTTTTATAAATTTCTAAAATTTAAGTTCTCTTTTTGTCTATTGATATTATTGCGGATATTATATGGGTGACTTTTCTGCATACAAGGTATAATCACCTGTAGGCTCCACCTTATACAATTATTTTTACTGTAGTCTCGACTTCTTTGGGAGTGAGCGAAAATACAAAGAAGTACATTGTATGTATGTGTATGCGTGTATAAGTGCAAAAAAGGTGTTTTTAGATGCCTCTTCACTGTTAAAAGTAATTTAGATGCTCGATTAATGGATTCAATAACTTGTGTACTAGACTAATAAATATTGGATTTCATATATTTGACTAAAGACTCTTGAAAGTATTGCTCCATCATGGCTGCTTTCTAATGACTAAAATCTTTTATATATGAACAAAGCTTTTGCCTCGTATACGTTACGAGATTGTGCAATTAATAAGAAAATTAATTGTTATTGAAATTAGAAAGAAAAAATTAGCAAAGTACTTAACAGTTCTTCCCATGGAAGCGTTTCTTTCATTAATTAAGAATATAACGAATTGATTATATTACATTAAGCAATATGATTAAATACGAGCGAAATATTTCCTGCTTAACGTTAAGGGAATTTTCCCTTTTCCCGTTAAAACTTAAAATATGTCATTAAAGTGAAAATATTAATAATTCATGCTATTTTATTTTTCATGATTTTTTCTTTTCGGAAGAGGAAGAAATTAATTAAAAGAAAAGCATTTAGAATATATATCTTTCAAAGCTGTAAGATACGATTGTGTAACATTAGTATCCGGAAATGGCAATATTGCTAATGATTTCCATATGTTGATTAACAAACTTTAGATCTTAAAAAAAATCCTCTCAGCCAACATCTTTTCTGCTAAGGAACATCACACGAAAAACAAAATTAAGCATACACCTAATGCTCTTACATTGATTGATAAGTGTTTGATTCAATTAATGTAAAGATCATGAAAAATTATGTCCTTACATTTTTTTTTCAAACTGGGGCCTCTCGAAACAGTTTACTCATCAGCAGCCCGTTTCGTTAAGAATGTTTTCACATTGTTTAACGTCTGGTGATATTACACACTTAGCTTCTACCATAGCCTTGGATTGATAGAAGCCGTTTTGGTGAAATTTGGTAACCAGAAACTATGCAGAAGCTCATCGGATTAGATTACTTGCACATTTTTTATTCATTGGACGTAAACTAGTCTGGTCGCATTGTTTAGCACTACCTCTCAATCCTTGGACACATTTAGTAGATTCTACTCTGATACAAATATTTGGACCAGATTCCCTTTCTTTTTCTCTCCGTTAACCTCGGAATTATCCTCCCCCCCCCCAAAAAAAAAAAAAATTTGTGCTACACCCTTTCTTCCTGTGTTGAATCTATAGCCCTTATCCCAACCTCTCAGCCTCCTAAATATAAAAAAAGTAAGCCTTAATATAATTAGATTCGCGATTGAACAAATATAATTCAATTAATGACACAGAAAGAAACAATGGCATATCAGCGAGATTTGAACTCAGAACATAGGCGGACATAACTCATACAACATCATATCTATACAGCAGAAAACCTTTTGTCCCACTCTCTAACTGATTCTGCCAATCCATTACCCTTCTCAAATTGATAACTATAATAAAAGAATATTAATATGAGAGATTATAGTTATAGTGATAATGATAATGATGATGTTGATAGCATTCATAAAAATAAAGATTCTCGTAATAACAAAGGTCTATTTTGGTTTATAATCGCTATTTTATAGACATGAGTATCGTATATATGCTGTTCATTAGAATTTACAGCTCCTTTAGATCAACCATACATGAAAACCATTTCAGACATTTTGTCGACTCGTTCAAGATCAATATAAAATTAGATTTTATTTATAAAGTCTTCATCTTTTCTCAGATTTCATAAAAGTCGAAAAGGAAATTAGCAACAACGTTAATAAATACGAGTAGAACAAAAATGGTGAAGAAATGAACATTTTCATCAAATAATTGTGTAATATTTACTGAGCTGTTGCTTTGTTTTAAAATTGATAGTTCTATGTGTGGATGTATGTGTATGTGTATTTCGTATGTGGCAACGAGTTGAAATGTGAAGAATGAAAAAGCTTTGAGGTTTGAAATTAACTTACACATACGTGCGCGCGCGCGTACTTAAAATTGATAGCTGTGTGTGTGTGTGTGTGTTGTAACGAACTGAAATACAAAGAATGAAGAGCTTTGAGGTAACCTTATTTTCATGTACATGAATATACGCATACATATAGAGCAGTATGTTTGAGTTTATTAATGTTCAAAATATATCTAACCAGTAAAAGAAAATGACGGATGTAGGGGCAGGAGGTTCAAGGATGGAAAATACCTTCTTGATTAAATATTACGAGTTTCTTACTCTATGAAAGGAAGAGAGATATCTTGAGAAATGCATTACCAACGGAAGAACGGACTGCTCTATAAAAGTAAAAGGAAGGAGTGTGGGTGTATGTGTTTGTAAGCATATGTGCGCGGGTATTATATATGTGCGTGTGTAAATACATATATGTACGTGTGTATGTATATATATATATATATATATATATATATATATAAATCTGTGTGCACATACACGGATGTAAATATATATAAGTACGTGTGTATGTATGTATGTATATATAAATCTATGTATATGCGTATATACTCTATGTAAATATATGTATATCTGTTTGTGTGTATTACACATGTCACGCATACATGCATTCACCCCTCCACACACACACAGATATTTATAAATATATGTAGCAGTGTTGTACCGAAATTAATGCAAAAGTGAGCATAACTCTTTTCATTAACTGGCGTAAGTCGTTCAAATTGCTCATATTCCTAGAGTAAGTGTTCTATGAAAATGTACTCCTCCATATATTCTCAATAACAAATGATGCATTCGTGCCATCATTGAACTCAACAATTCAGGTGTGCATTACTGTACCCACTTCTTCACGCCTACTCTCATCTTGTCGGTGTCATTAAATTGTTGTTCACGAACACTGCCCTTCATTGGACCGAACAGGTGGAAGATGAATGGCACCAGATATGGTGGCTGAGGGAATCATCGGCCTGTCACATTTGCCAATTGTCTGTTTATTATTATATATATGTGTGGTCACATATTGTTATGAAGAATGAGGATTTTTTTAAAGATTCTTTTTCGGTCTCTGCCTCCTAATAGCTTTTACCAGTTTTTTCGGATTCTCTTATTTAAGATCCTATTCGCGGTACAAGCATAGTAAGAAAATTAAGGAGAATGGAAGCCTCTGTCATCCCTTCCAAAAGAGTCACCAGAACTTTCTCTGCCTATCTCAGGTCTTAAATAGCTTACGTTATGGAAAGAGGCGCAACTGAATTTCGTTTACAAGCATTCCATGCATTATATGTATATGTTAAAGATAGAATCACTTTTATCGCCTGCTACCTGATCTGGAAAAATGTATTTTCCCGGGCTTCAAACGCTTCCAACAATTCAGAGCAGACTTTCACCATTCTCCCCTTCAAGTCGCCTGTCAACTGCCGAGGTGCTCACTTTACACATTTTCCAATACCCATAGTCTTCCACTATCTTTTGCAACGTATTGAGACCAGACTTCAGCAGTGCAGCAAAGTCAGCCATTGTGACTCATCTGTCAGCGCGAATCAATTCGCCCACACGTTCGGTCTCACTCCGCATGGAGGCTGGCTATTTTTAAAACTTCTTCATCCATCTGTGCACATTCGTCTTGTCAGTGGTGTCATCTCCGTAAACAACCTGTATCCTTCTATGGATGTCGGAGAAGCTGCATCTTTCCTTCGGCAAGAATTCAATGACCTCATACTACTTCTTGAATCCATTATTTGCCAGGGATGAAGAAGAAAAAGGAAGAAAAGTTATTATAGATCATGGGTTACCCTACCAACATGTGTAATTAAAACAACCTGTTTCGTTGATCGGATCAACCGGAACCCTCATTACCAGTTATGTCATATATATATATATATATATATATATAATATTCTACTTACAAACTTCGGTCGCAAACACATTGTCTCACTTTCGATTTCACTTCATATCTTATTGGGCAGTCATTTTCGTCTATATCTTCAGAAGAAGCAGTAGGTTGTGAATAGAACTTGGTTATCTGTCCGACAACAGGTCATATATATACATGTGCCTGAGACCGCGTTTATGTGGAAAAATAAAAGTATTTTTTAAAAACTACGTAACTTAGTGACCATAGAAATACAAATAAGTAATTGTTTCGATATGGTCGCATGAATTATTGATGCCGATGGTCAAACATGGCTGCTGCCTGAGAAATGAAACCAATATCAACATAAAGAATATAAATCGCGGGATGTGTGCCAGCTGATCATTTAACAGTTTCTTTTCGGAAAAAACATTCCGGATAAGAAGTGGAGCGAAGTAAATGGGGGAAGAAACCCAATTTACCATTGAAGATCTTTACAACTGAAGCAGTTTTCATCAACAGCATTATAATTTGACTTGATGGCGCGGAGGGTAATAAAATGAGAATAAAAATAATAATTGAGGTTACCTTGGTGGTCTTCAGACTGTTAATGTTGCATGTAAGAATATTCATTTTAGTTTTCAAATGTATACAGTGTTGGTTTGTTTTAATGAGCTATCTTATCACTTTTGTCTTTCTGTTATATATATCCCTCCTATATTTTCTTTGTCACTAAGGTATATATTAATTTATCACTGACTATGATATACAAAAAACACGATGGCTACAGATTAACAATCTTTGATTGTAGGTCTTCCCCCTCGAATCGGCTTACAATCAAAAGTTGCCAAGGGCCGAACCATTCCTGCTTTATAAACTTTTAGGAACAATGTTTCGTAGACCACATTATGGAAGATATAGCGTTGTGTTGCGAAGGAAATGTTGGTGTTATTTCTAGCAATTTTAGCGACCACGTAATAGCATATTTACTTGTATGTTGTTTGCTGGCATACTAACTGCCCTAACGCTCAGATAATAGTTTCCTTTGTAATAATAATGTTGTGGGTGCATGCATGCGTACGTGTGCATGTGGTTGGCGAAATAGTGGAAAAGCTCTCATAAATAAAAATGTAGCTACTGGGATTAAACTACGATATTGCTTCATTTAACTCTATTTAATTATCGAATCTATAAACAATTTAGTGATATCAATAATGAATTGTTTGGACGCCGAGCTAGAGAGAAGTGGTAGGGTATGGCGTGGTATCGTGTAGTGAGAGACTGATTTTGTGCTCAGTTAGCTGCTTCAAGTATTGTGAATCTGACCTGTTACCATGTCCAATTAGAGGATCCCAACCCTTACGTCTCTTCATATGTAGCCCCAAATGCCACGCCTACATATTCCTTTATTATTATTAATTTTATTTTATTTTGTTTTCTTTTGAAAACGGCGGCAACTTAGATGACTCTAACATGCAAAACAATCGTAATATATCATCAAATATTATCTTGCACGCGATTTTATCGTACAACATTAGTAGTTGAGATCAGTTTACAGATCTTTAAATGATGTATTTCTTCACCTTCTTTGTTGTGCTTGCTGTAATTGTTTATTTTGCTTTTTTGTTTGTTATTCTGTTATCTATTCCTGTTTTTCTTTATTTCTTTATTAATTTCATTAAGGAAAAATGATCTTTACATACTTGTCATTCTCTCAGTTTCTTTCTTACTCTTCGCATATCTATCTATCTATCTATCTATCTATCTATCTATCTATCTATCTGTCTGTCTGTCTGTCTGTCTGTCTGTCTGTCTGTATGTCTTCTTAGTCATAGCTTCTTCCATAAAACCCGATCTTCTCATTATCTGTGTGCCCCTTTCTTGAATTATTGCTTTGATCACCAATCCTACCTACTCTCTCTCTCTCTCTCTCTCTCTCTCTCTCTCTCTCTCTCTCTCTCCCCCTCTCTCTCTTTCATTTCTCTTTACTTCAATTGCACCCCACTCTGTCAACAAAATAGTATTTGTTTCCTCTACCAATAACAACTACACTTTTACCGCTTTACTATTCTATAATTTTCTTTCCCAGTTTCCCTCTCTCACGCATTTTTAAAGGCCTTTCTTTTCAAAAAGTGCATCAGCATTTCATAAGATCAAATCCACCTGAATTAAACGCTGTATAATAAGTGATCCACTAGATTAATGGAGTCGGTGACAAAAAAAAAAGAAAAAAATTATTGGAATGCCCTCAGTCTCTATTTTATCTTCCTTCGTGAAATTTTATAAATTTTAAATTTCGAACGCATCACATTTTTAACAATGTGATTGACAAAAATAAAGTTTTGGAATGAACAGTTTCAACCAAACTATATTTGCTATACTGCTATACGTGTCCTTAGCCTCTTTGTGATATCCCACTAATTTTGTAGTATTTTTGCAACGCGAGCATTTTGTCTCTAAGGTCACTTTGCTATGGCTGTAGCACTATGCGAAAATGGAGTTCTATATGTTTTAAGTATACGGCGATGACAAACTCACATGCCGAAATTTTCTTTAACTATTTCCACTTTTCTTGTTTTGTCCTGGAGTAAGTTTTCTATCATGTTTTGTGATGTCCTCTCCATGGTTTAATCAATACATCATTAATCTTTAAAATAAAAATGTTTCTATTGCTTTCTATGTATCATATCAAAAAATACCGTGTGGTCTAGAATGGTGGTATCGCCACACTCGCCTTCCTTCTTGAATCCAATTTTAGCTTTATGAATTGTAATAGATCTCACGTTACTCCCATATTACTTAGGTGTCCTTGGAAATAAATTACGTGTTCAGGAATATATTAAATTTCTTTCCTTTTACTCGATGTATATTAGAAATAGAAATTAAAACTAAAACAAGTCGAAAAATTAAATAAAAGAAAAAACAAAAACTAGTCTCACTGAATTACAAATGCTTCAAAATTTTCAGCAATTAACCTTTTTCGGCGTTTGCTTTTTGTTTTGTTTTTAAATTCAATTTGAGAATGTTTCACTACTTTCCACCCTCTTATTTCAATGAGTGATTTACAATATTTAAGCGAAAATTTATTGCATACATCAAAGCTGCGGACATGTTAGTGTGTGTATTTATTTCAGTTTGCTATTCTTTCTAATCACGTTTGGTAAGTGTTAAAATGGTGGGTGGATACACACACACATACATACATACATACATACATATCATTTTAGTGTTCAATTTTACGTAGAAAACACTTTAGAAATATCTTCCACAAATGATTACAAATTAAGCAATTGGAAGCTGAAAAGTTTACTAATAGAGTATCAGACGACCTGGATCAATTCACGCCATATTTAAAAGAGTAAATGTGAAATCGAATTCATAACATTTGTATAGGGCAAAGTATAATTATGTGAGGTGTTGTCATTATTATTATTAAGGCGGCGAGCCGGCAGAATCGGCATCACACCGCAACAAAATACTTAGCAGTATTTCCTCCGTCTTAACGTTCTGAGTTCAAACTCCGGCGAGGAGGTCTTTGCCTTTCCTCCTTACGGGGTCGATAAACTATGTACCAGTTGAGGTCTGGGATCGATGTCATCTACTCAACCCCTCTCTCAAATTTTCAGGCCTTGTGCTTATAGTAGAAAGGATTATTATAAGGAACATTGTCCCACTGCCTTCTTCCTTCTTTTGACTGGAAGGAGCAGGCAGTTTTCTCTGTGAAAATTAAAACTGGATTTATCGAACTTACTTTGTGAAATGAGGGAGAGAGTTTTACTGCTTTTATTGCAGTCGCATTTATCTTATTGACTTCCTACAAAAGTAAAAGAAATGTTGAGAGACTTTTCTTGAACGCTGAAATCTGCTGAAGGATACCCGAGACCTAAACCTTTTCACCTTTTTTTATATCCAACTCTTGATTTCCATCCTTAATACTATCACACTTAAGAAATCTTTATCTTCCTACTGGTAATTATAATGACTTTTTTTTTTATTAAACTGTAGGTTAACATTTATTCTAAGAGCTTAACACTGTATCATCGGTTTTAAAGAGTAACAGGTTACATCTGAGATTGGATCGTATTTTGAGTGGCTACTATACACTGTAATACTGTGCTGAGTTATCTTTTCATTTTCATAGAGTTGAAGTGCAGTGAGTGGATTGATCAGAGCCAATAGATTTACTGAATCTTTAGAGTTCTAAAAAAGTGCATTGCACTGCTTGTCTTGAATCACTACGTTCTGAATTCAAACCCCGCTGAAACTAATTTTCTCTACCAAACTTTTGGAGTTGATAAACTAAATGATCAGTTAAGTACTAGGATTCATATAATTCAATGTTACCCTCCGCCATATTTAAGGCCTTCTGCCTATGGAAGAAATCAATATTATTATTAGTAGTAGTAGCAAGAAATTATTACTATGATGATTATTATTATTAGTAGTAGTGGTATTAGTTCGAACGTTGTTATTCAATAAATAGTTGATTTACTATGAAAATTGTATATGAACAAATATCGTATAGTTGTTCACATACAATTTGTTCTTCAGTCCAGCCAGTCCAGGCACGGTTACTGCTGGTAAATAAATAGATTGGCGCCTTGACGGAATAATGTTCGCCGTGGTTCAATGCAGTCAGAAATCACCTCGTTTCGGTTTAAAATTTACCGACCTCGTTCCTCGTAATATTGCTGGCTCCACAGTGTCTGAACACTCGCCCTTATTTTTCCTCCTTCCATTTAAACTGCGTGGGAGAATCTTTCTGGAAAGTATTTTTTAAAATTAACTAATTCTCTGCTAGCAAAGTCACACTTGAATCTACCTCTCTAACTATCTAGCCATACAATTAACTAATTTATATAATTATAATTTGTTTGCTCGGCATTTCAGTATCCAAAGCACTAGTGTCTCACACTACAATTCCTAAATTCATTATTTAATCGTGTTTTTATATATTACTTTACTTGATATCATATATCAATACATGGCTTATATTTACTCATAAATACTGTCAATATATTCTCCACTTGTGCCTCTATAAGAAATCAATAAATCCAAATATGGACGAGTGCCGTAATATAATGACATATTCACGATTCTGTTTCGATTCGGTCCTTGAGTTGAATGATTTCATCCCCCAATTTGTGTGTAATGACCCCAAAAGAGGCATTAACGTCACACAATCTCATTTCCTATACTACCTACTTGTTAATATACAACTTTGTAGAATACATGAATATTGTTTTGTTCTAAACATGTATTTTTCTTTTCTGTTTTACAGTGCCAAATGGCCATACAGATGTGGAAAATCGAACAGACGCACAAAACGACCAGGTAATGTTAATATTTGTATATTTATAATAAACCGTATTTTGGAGTAATAGTATCAGTAATTACCGGTTTAGAACTAACCAGTCACAATCTCAACGCATTTACCATAACGACAATATGAAGAAAATGTCTGTGTAACCTGGACAGAACAAACGTGACGAAGGAGTTTCGTTCAAAAGTACTGGTTCATAACATTTCTTGTCACGCATTTTAAAACACACACACACACACCCATGTATGCCGAGTTCCACCCTGTTTCCGCCGACCACAACCCCCAGTTAATCCAAGTCTATATTAGAACACATGCCCATGGTACCGCGTAGTACTCTCGAACACAGGACTATAACGACTGTGAAATGACTCTCAGGCGTGTATGAGATTAGCAACTTATCTTTCTTTAAAAACTACACAAATTTGGGTCATAGAAATAAAACGGAGTTCCTGTGGATTTTTAGCCCCAAATCAACAATCGTATGATTAAAGGCATCTCAAGATTGACCATATTGTCTTATATTCGCTCAGATGTAGTTTGGTTAAGATTGCAATATCGAATGACTCCGTTTTGTAAAAAAACATTGGCATGAATTATGGAAAATTCGGCTGCTATTGCTGGCATGTGTAGTGACTAGGGATAGTATATGCTTGTGTTAGCCAAAAGTCAGTGCTGTGATCGAACACCCTACAATCAAAATGATGACCATCTTTAAGACAGATTTGGCTACCATTTCTAGCAGGCGAAGCTTGTTATTTTAACTGTAACAAGATCTTCTGGCATTGAAACAATACTTTTTTTCTTTTATTTCTTTATTTTGATTTTTTTTTGAAATATGAAAATATGAAAGAATGTTATTGAAAGTGAGAGATGTTGACTGTCTCAATCAACCGGCAAGTCATGACAGCAAGAAAGTATTTTAATTAAAAATCCTTAATTTATTTATTCTTTGCGGTCGTCTTGATGTTATCATCGTCATTATTATCATTATTATTATTACTACTACTATTATCATTATTATTATTATTATTATTATTATTATTATTATTATTACTACTACTATTATCATTATTATTATTATTATTATTATTATTATTATTATTATTATTATTATTATTGCTGTTGTTGTTGTTATGTTCAAACTATGCAGCAAGAACTATTTGTAGCTTGAAATTGGACGAGGCCGCAAATGTCTCTTTGTTGAATTGAACTTCAATAATTTTGTGGGAGGAGAAGATATGAATTAACCTCTTCAATTTCCATTGATTTTTTTTTCGGTGAAACAACAACAACTGCAACAACAACCAGTAGCAATAATAACAAAAGCTAAAATAATGATGTTATGGCGTAGAAAACACGAATAATTCTTTAACTGACCTTAGGTCTAACTTGTCTTTTTTCAGAACGAAGCATCTGTATGTAGAAAAATAGGGAGAAAAAAAGTCCCGCCTCTTTTTTATTATATTAATGATATTAGCGAGATAACGTAAAACAAGGAGGACAAAGACACCACCCACAGTTACTAGGATGTGCCCTCTCTTATTTTTGCGTTTGTTTTGCTGCTTTTCTTTTATTTCGTCCCACCCAAACATTCTTTCTCTATATTATTGTTGGTTGCCCATCTCAGTACTAGATGTGGTAATTCCATTGATGGCGCTCTTCGAGAAAGAAAAACCACACACACAAACCTATACACAAACAAACAAAAAAACAAGAAAAAACCCTTTGCACTGTAAAAGCATCAAGAGTCGTTTCGCTCTTTTGACCTCCTCCTCGCAATCCTCAACATCTCTCATTCCCCCACCCACCCATTATACTCTATCACTTCTTCACTTGCACTACCACCCCAACTCCACCACCACTACCACCACCACCACCATCCGCACCACTATTACCACCATCACCTCCGCACACACAGCTCTTTCCACTTCGGTTTGTCTTTATAGTTGGTCTGTGTTCTGGAACTATGAACGATTTAACAAAGAATTACCGATTGATACATCCTTTTGGTTAGGATTTCATCAAATTTAGCCAAAAATAAATAAATAAACAATAAATAAATAAAAATAACAGCCAAAGAAAGAAGAAAAAAGAAGGAACAAGAATACCAATGAATTTTCGCGTCTCTTTATTATGTTTTTGTACGTTTATATACTTTGTATTATTTATTTTATTTTATTTTCATTATTCGTTATTTGGTAATTCCATTTAGATGTGACTCAAAGACCTTTTAATGCATTTTCTCCTCCTCTTTCTGTCCTTTCCCCCCTTAATTTCATTTATATATTTATTTATTTATATATTTCGTTATTCTTTTCCTTCTCATAGCTTTTGAGTCTTTCTAATCAAGGAGCAAAGAGCGGCGATCGAATTGAACATAGATTCGATTGATTACCATTATTTGTGGTTGTTGTTGTTGTTGTTGTTGTTGTTGTTGCTGCTGCTAGTTCACTATTGACTGCCGATATAGCATCGAACTAACTCTTTCATTACATTTAGATTATGTGTGCTTCTCTCTTCGTTACAAGCCGATCCATTCACTGGCATTCACCATTCTGTCTCTTTCGTACACACACACACACAAACACACACGTGTGTATATATATATATATATATATATATATATAT
>NC_068986.1:57966167-57980635 GCF_001194135.2 Octopus bimaculoides | reverse complement strand
TATATACATGTTTGTATGTATGTATTATGTATATGTATGAAAAATCAGAATTCGAGTAACTCTTCTGAATCTCTCACACATCTCGCTCATTCAGTCTCTGTCTCTCAGACTAATGTCTCTCTTTACGGTTCTTCCCTATTTTTTTCCATCTTTCTTACTATTAAATGCTACGCTCTACCTCCAATACGCACACACATACACTCTTACTCCTCTCTCTCTCTCTCTCTCTCTCTCTCTCTCTCTCTCTCTCTCTCACACACACACATAACTTACCTTCTCACTCATATTTCTAACTTTCTCTAACTTTCACTCTATCTGCTTCTGTTTTTTCTTTTTCTGGCTCTGCATCTTAATCTTCTCTTTCTGATTTGCCATTCATTTGCCTATGTTTCACCCTATACTCTATTTGCCTATTAACTCTCTATCTAAACATTATTTGTCCTTCTTCCTTCGTCTCTCACTTACTTTCATTTTCCTCTTCATTCTTTTCTACGTTCTTTGTCTCCCAATACTCTTTTCAAACTTTTCTCTTGTCTTTCCCTTGCTCTCTCCTGCTCTCTTTTTTCTTTTCACTTTCTGTCTCTAACACCACCGCTACCTCCACTCTTTTTTGAATTTCCGGAGTCTCTCCACATTTCCGTCTCTCTCTTCCTTTCTTTGCCAGTTGTAGCCCACTCTAATTTCAACCTATTCTGCACGGCGGATGTTTGGTCCATCAATAGAAACGCAACCGTTCTTTTGACATCATAATTTCCCTTTTCTCTCTTTCTCATACGTTCTACTCTCCCCGCTCCCCCTCTTTCTCACTCATTACTCACCCTTCATCCCTCATCTCCTTTATTCAATATGACTTCTATTCTAACCACTGCACTACACTTTCTCATTTACTCTCATATGCATTCTCTTTTTCCTTTCTGTTCTTCTAACGCATTCTTTTTGATACGCTGGACTCCATTTTGACTTCAAATACAACAAATCTTTTGCTACCTACGTTGTTATTTCAGTTGCACTTTACTATTTACCCTTTCTTCTCTTATTGAGTTGCGTGTTCAGTAAACCTTTTGTTTGTGCTTGCAACCATTGTGCAAATTCGCACTAGGCGTAGTCTGATTGTTACAAAATGAAGTCAAACCGGTTATCAAATTTAGTTTCTTGACACAACCGACAAAAACAAGCAAACAAAGCTCAACACAATCATTCAATAAAACGAAAAATCCTGATGTTACATATCTGTGTAATAATTAAACGTCAATTTCTACACAATCATTCAAAGAGATATGAGTGAAACGAGCTATAAAACATTTTGAAGTTTGGATATAGTTTAAAGAATAATTCCTTACAATGGTACCAGGCCACTAATTTTTTAAGAAGTGTGTGTATAAGTAATTAAATCTAACCGACAGTCTGACTGGTACTGGAAGATTCAAAGCATAATTGACGTCGGCGGAATTTCAATTCAGAATATAAAAAAGGATGCAATTACATAGCATGATGTATTTTAGCCCTGCACTCTAAGGTTTCTGTCGATGTACTACCATGATAATGATGAAGACAGTGATTCTTGTTATGTTTCTACAGGGCCAGCAATTTTAGGAGGATAAGGTTAATCGATGAAATCGAAGCCATTACTTGAATGGTATCAATCAACGGATCTGTTGATGTCCATGGTGCCCTTCGTACTTCCGGGGTTGATAATATACTGCACTAGTAAAGAACTGGAGACGATGTAATCGACTAACTGCTTCCTCTGGAAAATTGCTGGCCTGGGGCCTAAATTAGAGCAAAATGTATCGTTGGAGCGTGAGATAAAAATGACTTCCATGTTTCTTATGGCTTTTTACATCATTGTTGTATTTTTATGTTTCGATTTTAACTAGCACATATAATTAAGCACGAGGTACGTTCTTTCTGTACAGAGTGTATAATGCTTTTGAGAAACGCAAACACACACACACACACACACACACACACACACACACACACACACACACACACACACACACACACACACACACACTTATATTGTTTTATCCTCTTACATACAGGTCTTTATTTTTACTCCAATTTAAAATCTGTTATTTACCCGCAATGTTATATTCTGAAGCGTTTGCATATGTGCATGTATCAAAGCATCCAGTCAGTACATGAAGTAAAATGCTACACCATACACAAAAATTAGATACGATCATTCGAAATAGGCGTATAATAGAAGACTAAATCATGCATTTTGCTAGCTGTTTCTTATTTTTTGAGATAAGTGCCCAAAATTATGGTGGCTCTGAGAGAAATGCCAAAACAATCGAAACCGTTTCAGAATTTCTAGCACAACAGGATTTCTAAGTATAGCAGACAGTTATTTTTTTTTTTTTACTACGAATTTCACGTTAACAATTTTTGTGCAATAAATAAGTTTCTGATGATTGTTTTTACACACAGCACAATGCAACACGCTATAAAACAGTGGAATGTAGTATGAGGGAGATTTTGTCTACTATTTCTTGCCAGTTGAGTGACAATGTGAATGAAAGCTCTGTCGATAACATCACATGCTTTGATATAAAGCAAACATGAATATCACCAATGTTCCTTTAGTAAGCACTAAATAACGAAGTGATGATAAGAATAATGAAGCAACTGAACGCCATTTCATATGGATGTTGCAAACAGA
The DNA here is from genome assembly GCF_001194135.2 of Octopus bimaculoides. Taxonomy (NCBI): domain Eukaryota; kingdom Metazoa; phylum Mollusca; class Cephalopoda; order Octopoda; family Octopodidae; genus Octopus; species Octopus bimaculoides. The sequence goes on along the minus strand of NC_068986.1, from coordinate 57,977,967 downwards.
AATGTGATAGATTTTGAAGCTGCTAACATATATTCTTATCACTTTTAATGGTATTTCATTATTTCAATGTTTTTCAGCAGATGATATACTCTCCAGAACATCATATAGTACCAACTAAACTCTCTCGCATTGACGCAAGCTCAAGAGAATTGAACTCAAACGGCCAGAATTATTCGGTTTATCCAGCACCTTTCAACACTTTTGTCACAAATACCTCAGCAAACGATGGACAAAAAGAATATCAAAGTATCAAACAAGAAATACCATTACCTGGGTCCTTGACCTCACCCGGCGGCGGCGTTGAAGCACACACAGGTTCCAATTACAGCCCTCCTGTTGGTATGTACAGCAAACTTTTCACTTTTCTAGCATAGGGACGCGAAAGCGACAACAATAACGAAAAGTAATCTCTCCAATAACAGTTCTTTCTTTTTTTTTCAATCCAAAATCTTGTAGATCTTTGTCGCATAGTCTGCTTCGAAAGCAACCATTTATGTAACATTTATGTATTGCCTAACATTTATGTATTGGCTTGGTGATGTCAGTAGTATGAATTAATCCTACACCCACCTCGTTTGCATTACTGAATATAAAATCTTTAATCACCAATAATTCCTACCGAAAATCCCTCCGTTAGAACCATGCTACAGCAGTGACCGTGACCACAAAATATTCTTTCGGGAAATATGTACCTAGATACTGCAGATTACTTTTTTCGTTTGCTTGTATGTAACTGATTTAATTCTATTATGTATATTCCAAAGTCAATTATTATATTCTTTGAACGAGTTACTTTTTTCCTTCTTTCTATTCTTCTTCTTCCCCAAAGACAAATATATCTATGCATTATGACTTCTCTCTATTTTATAAATTTCTAAACAATTTTTCTTCCAAGTTTAACTGTTTTTGCTTTACTTTCTACCATAATTGTATCATAATTTATAGCTTTCTCTGCTTTTATAATTACTTCATTCCGTGGAGTGTTGTTGAATAAGTTAAGGGTATTTCAATATATTCTTGTAATCCATTTTTCTTCGAAAACAAGACCTTCTAAAATCCTAAGCCGCTGGAACACAGCGAATGATTTCGTCTTAATAAAGCAATTTAAAACGAGAATAAACTAAAATGATCTTTGGTCGAATGTGATTAAAAAAAGAATGCACTGAAATCTTACGTCATTACTGTACTTCTTCAAGCTGCAGCGTATTGTTCGACTTAAGGCTGCACCACATCTTATCACCCAGCAGTGATTGAATATTTCTATAATTTTTTTTACACAAAATAGCTAAAATGTATGACTGACTATAATAAAATTTGATCTCTTACGGTGGAGAACTGGCTTGAGTAAAGCATTCAGTATACTCTCTGCTCTTAGAAGGGAACAATACGGTTGGAAATTAATGAATACGTTTGTAGGGTAACATACTGAAAAATGAAGCTTCTTATTGTAGAATAGGTGCATATGAAAAAATCTAATTTCTCATTAAAGAATATCAATAAATGAACATATATTTATGCGTGCTCATACAATTGTACATATCAGAAAATCTATTGAGTAACAATAGTTTTGAGTGTTCCAAATTGTTTCACAGCAAGATTTTACATATCTTATTGGAGGATAATGAAATAATGTCACCTATCTTTAAAAAATAAACAGAGCTGTTTTTGGTTAATGGAATCCCTGGCAGGTGAAACTTTAACGTCAATCTGATTAGCTTACAACTTCTTAAAGCTACTTCTTTTTCTCGTTACTCCGTTTTAAAATTATATCTTTTTCTCTCTCCTATTCTTGCCTCTTTTCTTTCCGAGCTATTCTTCTCAAATAATACAACATTGCTAAAAATGTTTTCTATTTATTTGCGAACAACAAAGTTTCAGCTACAGGGATTTCTTAAATCAAATTAACGCAGCAGGCCTGTAACTACACATTACAAACTAATCTAACACGAAAACATAATCTTCTCTTTCTTCTTCTTGTCCTTGTTATTTAATGTGCTTTTTCACATGCATGCTATTTATTTTTCAAAGTGTGGGAGTATATTAGTCATGGAATACATTCAAGTAGACTTCTCGCCTAGAGATACGAGACCGTTTCGGGCAAAGTTTCATCTAATAATACCACTCTATATTTTCTGAAGTAATTAGATTTATTTTCTTGACTACATCTTTTTCAAATTGCAGTAGTTGTCATTATTATTGACGGAGTCGTGAGCAAGGTAGAACAAACAATCTATCGATGGTTAGTAGTTCGCGACATAGCTTCAATTCCTTAGCGATAACAAGTTACTTCTTGTGCACCGATTGTATAGTCGGAAAAAGCGCTTAGCTAATAACATAGCACTTTCTTGGGTTTCTCTTCAGTAAACCTTACTGCATTCAGTTTACTTGGCTTTTGGGAATACCAGATATACCTTTTGGAGGTACCAGATATAAGAAACTTGTCAAACTGGAAGCAGATCCACTCTAATGTCATCGAGTATCAAGAGTAACTTTTTTTTAATGTTAATGATGCTGCTGCTGATATATATATAGATACAATGGAACGGTTTAATGAAGTAATGCATTTGTTCTTGTTCTTTCCAAACTATTTTATTAATACTAATTAGTCATCTTCTATTTTAATCTATTTACAAAAAAAAAAAAAGCAAGAATTATATCTTACATAGCACCACCCTCAAGCTACATAAATGTACCCTGCATTAACCCGTTCCTCAAAATAATTAAGTGAGCCTCTGGAATTTAACAGTTTTCATTTTGATTTCTTGAAAGTGTTGAAACTGAATTAGTAATGAGCTTCGTGGCAGATTAAAAGGAATAAAGAAGCAGCAACAAAAATTAGTGTGATGATAGCGTTAACACCAAATGTTTGACGCAAAAAAAAAAAAGATAAAGAAAATAGTTTTAAAAAATTGCCAGACATATGGTGATGGGTTAAACAGTTAGATTGAGAATATGAGAGAGGAGGGTGTTGTGGTGGGAGACACAACAAGTACATTAAACTTTGCTTTTTTATTTTAAGCAATTAAAACATACGGGAATATAATCTTTTGAAAAATCAGACTCATAAAAAGATGAAATTCATTTGATGCAAACTTTATGGCACAAAAATAAATGATAAAAGATGTTTATAATTAAAACACAAGGTGGTGTAGATAGCCAAATATTTCAGCGCTTGTCAAGTTTGTTATGAAAACTTTTTGCGTTCAAATTCCACCGGGACCAACTTTGAATTAAATCCTGCTGGGTTCAATAAAATGAATAGTCGAAGCATCCTCTGCTGGTCTCTGTCCTTCCTTATTTAATAATTACAACAATAATTAACAGATATCTATTCATCAATAATGATTATTGTTGATGGTGAGTGCCATAAAGGAAATTGTTTGAGGGAATTGGATGTGATTTCTTAATGGTTATAAAACCACTCCCTTTTGAAAATGCATCATCTATTATAAGAAATCAATAGTTATGATTCCGTGTAGGATGGAAGATTAAAAGTCTAAATCGATCAGACTATTTCATATAATTGTTTCTATTTCTACTATACGTATATTCTTCGGTGGTACATATCTGTATCCTTTGAATTGAACTTGCAATCTTTATTAGGGTTACATAAATTTTAGAGGAGTTACATATCGATTGTTATAGTAAACTAACATTTTTCTCTTTTGGCTCTAATCTGGTAAATCCCTGAAAATGAGAGCGATTTTACAGTCAATTGTTCAACGAAGATGTTGATCTTGGCTCGAATTTTCATCGTTTTCTTTGCAAGTAATATTGAATGTAAAGTCTCTGAAGCTTGATAACCACATAGCTTTTGCAGACAACTTAGAAAATAGAACTGTAGAAACGAGTTACTATTAAATAAATTCTGACGAAAGCGGTGTAGATTATTTACACGATAAGAATGGCAATAATGTGTGTTTAAGTTTATTTCCTAACCTAAAGAGTCTTCTTGTCAAATAAGAGCAAGATAAAGGAGTAGTAAGTTTTGGCAATATCAGAAATTATCTTTCAAAATTACATTCGTGACCTTGATGTGTCTTTGTAGAAAATCGTATAATTGTTCGCAAATGATACTGTATCGAGTTGCGGATGTTCAGATGTGGGATCTTAACACTACATTTCGCCACCTTCAGTGTTACAGTTTCTGTACATTTCTAATAAACATTTCTTGAATTTGTAAATATGTGACTTCTTTAACAGCCCGAATATGTATAAGAATATTATCTCTTGATCTCGTTTCTCCTGCTGAGTTTCGGTGCCAAAGTAAGTGGCAGAAAGAACTATTTGTGATCTTTTGATATGTTACAAATTTAGTAATAATTTTACCTTTTACTCAAGAATGAGAGCATGGTGAATAAATATTCCCTGAGCGATTTCGGAAGACAAAAATTCTTTATGCTTACCAGTAATTTGGCAACCCACACACAATCTTTATAGCAGTTGAAATGATTTGCTGTTGTTAAGCCCCAGATCTATGATACAAGACATTCTAATAAACATTGTAACTCGAATCTATTCTGTCATTTAGATGGTACAGTAAAATATGAAAGACATTTGAATACCATTTAGAAGGTTGAGCGGCTTTGAGGAAGTTTCTTCGGAAGGATAGGTCATTGCAAAGATTTTATGAACAAAATATATTTTTGAAAAAGAGTATTTCTGAAGATAACCTGCTCTTTACTTCTGATGAACAGTAATTCTAACATATTCTATAGTCATGGTTTTGTTGCTTTCATCAGCCAACTGATGTTTTGCAAACAACTTGCACATGTAAGTGCTCCCAGTCGAAAGCTCTGCATACCGGATGCCAGCAAGTGTATGGGGCCATCAGGAGAGAATGCGTTTCGGAGCCTACCTCTCGACGGCATCATTGCACACTCACTGATATGAGAACCAGCTTGCTAGATCAACTAGTTATCAAATAAAGCTCAATATTCTAGACATCGCTCGTCGTCTCTTTGTAACCAAATCTAGTGGCTAGCCTTTCCCACTGTGGAAAATACTTCGCTTTCCAGCCTGCGTCTTCACATTCCGCGAGGAGGTTTACATAGCGGTCAATCTTTTGAGCCCGAGCGGCGTCCATTTTGACTTCATGAGGAATCGTTAACTCGACTAGATTCACCACTTTCTTTCACACCACATCATAATATCCAGTTTTTCGCAACTGGAAAGGGAAAGAATCCCTGTCACCCTGCTAAATCTGTAGCCACCTGCCAATAGTCGCTCCACTTTCCATCACTCACAGGAAGTTTCTTCTTATAACGGATCCGCTGTTCTGGGCACACGAAGATAACGAAATCTCTGATTGTTTCTTTTTCATCGGCTTTTCTCTGTTGATGAGAGCAATTTGGTTCTTTATAGCATTGAAGATAACCTTAAGGACCAGGTTGTGTCCCCATGTATATCTATGCAATGCTAATGAATAGTTGGAAAGAATATGTTACAGTGTTCCGGCCTTTCCGCATTTGCATATATCATTCTCTGAGGCGTTCCAGATTTGTAGGCAAGACACAATGTGAACGAATCAGAAAACGTAGCCCAGATGTAGTCCCCCGCCATATCTTATTCCAACTTATTTTTCTCTCAGCAACATTTTCCTTCCATCTCGGCATCTGTTCTTGTTGGATCAAATGAAGCTCTCTTCTCTCTGTTTCCCTTGTTTTGACACTGTTGTTAACGGCAGATCTGCGTTCGCTCCGCATCATACTTGCAAACGGCCTGAACCAATCTGCGCCGAAACCAAGTCCCTTCCGATGAATTTGCGTTGCGCCCACCATATTTCGGTGTTTAAGAGATGACAGAATGTCACTAGCCTCTGCCTCTGCTTTCCACTTTTGGCCGTTTTTACATCTGGTGGATTATGCCTGATTTCTATGTTCTTCGACTCTCTCAGCATCATCACCGTTCGTACCTTCCCTAGTTTACAAATTTCGATTATTTGATGCCTGTGGTAACTACAACGAGCCTCTTTCAAGATAGAGAGTTGAACTGTTCGATATCCGAGGTAGGCCAAACCAAGACACATTGATACTATCAAAATAAGTCTTCATTAACGGTACCCAGAAGACAATCCTATGACAAAAGAAAGACACGGTGAAGTACCGGGGTTGATTTAATCGATTAACTTCTCCCTAAAAACTTGCTGGCCTTGTGCCTAAATTAGAAACACTCATTTATTACGATTTCTGCTTTATTTTAAATCACATTATGCAATCTGAAAGTAAGAAATATGATTTGGATAATGTGTCCCGGACTCACTAAGTGAGAAATATAAAAAAAGCAAGATAGTCATGGCTGGAATGGCTTTTATCAAAGCTGATTTGAGGCTAAATAACAACCCCAAAGAATTATCTAGCTGTCTGTCACTAGAATCAAATTCCTCTTTCATTTTCTTGGCAGCCAAAGATATTTTGGTGTCAGAACAAGTAGCAAATGATCTTCTCCTGTTTGGCGGAAGTGAGAATAATATACTGACAGTCCACTTCGTCGGGTGGTCGCTCGGCCAAGTCAGTTGTTGTTCATTATTTCATTCTTAATGATTTTAACAGACTTTCCTGAAGCTGAAAATCTTTTCTATTAGGTAGGAATCCTTACATACAGATATAGCAAGTGCCCTTCCTTTTATTCTCTATGGCCTGTCTGTTGGCGGTTAGATGTGTTGACTGGGCGGAGGGGTGGACGGACAGTCGATGTGTAGTTAGACGAGGTAAATAAATACTGGCGAAGTAGTCATTTGATATATATAGGAAAATATATGTACATGTTATATATTACATTGTATATGCTGTATATATATATATATATATATATATATAAATATATACGTGTGTGTGTGAGATGTGTGCGTGTATACACACATATATATAAGGTAAATTATATATATACATGCATCTTACTACAACCGTGTAATGTAGAGTGTGCGTGTGTGTGTGTACACAAACACACACACACACACACACACTCTCTATATTACACGCTTGTAGTAAGATGTAAGTCATCTCTACATCAAAAAGACGACTATTGATTCGAAATGCAGTGAAGCGTAACTTCTACAGCAGTGCCAGATCCATCAACTTGCAGATCAGGGACATTGAAGTAAAAAGAGAAAAAATTCCCTCACCGCTCCCTCTCCCAAAAACAAAATTAAAGAGAAACACCTAACAACAAAAATTACTCAGAAAAGAAATAGGTTCCTCTTTATCCATCCCCTTTGTGGTTTTTGGATGTACCATAATACATGGCACCAGAGTCTCCTCTGGGAGTCCTTATATCTTCAAGACTTTAAAATTATTTTTTTCATTTCCTTCTCACTTTTCTCGTCGTTTGTTTAAAATTTGGTTCTTTGTTTGTCTTTCCTTCATTTTGGAGCGATGCGGCATCTTTCTACTTTTCTATCCCGATTTCTTATATGTCATGATGAACATAAACATAGGTTTAAAGAGAAAGAACGGGGAAGGTGTGTTGAGCATCCTTGAATATGATGTGTTTGTATCGCACGTTTTACATTTTAAGCGCATGCGCTTAAAATAGAAAGGCATTTTTGTAGTTTAATTACGTGTGTGTGTGCGTGTGTGTTTCTGTGCTTTGGAATGAAGAGTACATGGCTTAAATTGTTTCATTTATGAAAGTGCAGGAAAGACAAATTGTTTATACAACGCTTTATGAAGAAAAATACTTTGGCCTAATTTGGAGGAGAGCTTACAATAGTGAATTGCATGGAAAGCTTAACCAATATTCTTTTCTCATCACAATAGTTTTAATACTAATGTTGATATTGATAGTTGGGTGGTATTCTATTTCGGAATGAATTTTGCAGATGTTCTCGAATACTAGAGAATAAATAGTTCCCTCAGAATTAACTCGAATTATTTTATTTTGTATACTTGTATTTGTGTGCGCACGCGCGTGATTGAAAAAGTGTGTGTGTGTGCGTGAAAGAGAGAGAGAGAGAGAGAGAGAGAGAGAGAGAGAGAGAATTTTACAACCAATCCCGAAACAATTTACAATTAATTTCAGTAATCAAAATTCCTTTGATCCAGTTGCCATCACCACCATAATTTAGAGATAAATACATTGTTATATGGGTCACATTATTTTATCATTCTGCTGTATAATTTTTGTATTTATATTCGTAACCTTGAATGCACAATCATCATTTCAAGTGAGGCGGGGAATGCATGAAGAATAAAACACAAATATATGGGGGTGTAAATAATAACATCAGAATTCTTTTTTAAATATTGAAAGAAGCATGGTTTTATTAATATTATCATAATTATTTGTGCTAGCTATGAGTAGAATCCTTAACGTAGTTATTTGAAGCACTAACATTGCTCAATCTACTGATACAAATATTTTTACAGCAAAAATAATTTTATTTTACGTTCGAAAAAAAAATCAACAAAAATGACGCAAAAAGAATTCTTTCGAACAAAGTATCAATATACTTTATAAATACTTGTTGTTGTGTGTTGTTGAATTAAAAAGCAAAATTCATCCAATTTTATGTTTTCTGTTTAAGCATGTATTTATAAGGAGTAAAGTATTTACATCAAAAAATGCATGCTTATACATTCATTCTAAACTTGAGTATAAAGACTCTTGGGTAAAAACTGAACAATGAAACAATCATTAATTTCTAAAATTTACATATTAAATTCGCCAAACTTCGAAATTTAAAAGAAAAAAAATCCAGCCTACCATTCTTGTCTTGTAAAAATATTCAAATGAGTTATTCAGCGACCCATGAAAGCTATAATGATTATGCTAATTAAATAAATGATTGAATTCAAAGAATAATGCATAATTTATTAATATTATAAAACAGTAAGTAGTTAAGCTTGTAACTGATGTGCACCATTCATTATATCATATACAAATTGATATTAGATGATACTTGAGTTGAGAAGATAAATTCAAAATGGTTGTCATATTTTAAACTACATATTATTTGTGTTTTATTTTATTTTATGTAATTTAGAATATAAAAGATTTCTCTCTTAACCGGAGAAAGATGTTTTAAATATCATCCCAAAATGTCTTTGAGATAGATTTAACAAATATAAATATCAGCTCTGCCTTATTTCGTGCAAGGATTGCATATCAGAGCTTGTTTCTTAGCCAAATACAAATATGCCTTTGTGTAGGAAACAAGATCTCGTTACCATGAAGCTATTACATTTAAGTCTAGTTATCAGATAAGTTTTATAATGAATTACAAAAGTGATATGGACAAATTTATTTTAAACATGTTTCTTGACTGTTTTTTGCCCAAGAGTGTACATTGTTCGTAAACTTATGATTATTTCCTTTCTGACTAAAGAAAATTAAAGAAGCAATTGATGTAGTATACGAAATCAAAACTGAGATCTCTATTCACCTAAATTCCTTCTTGAAATAATGTTACAATGTTACGTAGAAAGTCAGAAAGGTAATATCTTCGTTGTGTTAGTTTGTCTTTTAGTCATGTTTGGGTTATCGTCCTTTTTAAAGGTTAGTGCTTTGATACCTCAATGATTGCTACATAAACAATATTTTCAAATCTAACAAGTTAGGATGTTTTTGTTGTCTTTTTAAATGCATTTTTTCGAGTTTCCTTTGATAATCTTATTATTCCAGCAGATAACAGAGTAGTATCCAAAATTAGATTTAGAACACATCATTATCATATATCCATACGAATGATGAATCCTACCCGATGAAACATCAAAAGTCTCCTCTTTCTCACGCCAAATTTACTTTGCGAAATATTTTCCAATTTAGTCTATTATTAGTTTCGTCAAATTCTATTCACGGATTCACATAGTTGTTAATGAATGAATTGTAAAGGAGAACACTTATAGACAAGTACTTAAAGTTACCTTTTTCTTTTTAGTCGCGGCATTTCCTGACTCACTAAACTCTGTTAGTCTACCTGTTGCGTTCATTTAGCATTCGTGTACACAAAATATTACTTGTAATATTGTTAAAAATAGGTTCTTTTATATTGATATGCAATAGCAAAATAGCATATGTAGCACTGCTGCGAAGTGAAACTTGCATGAATGTATCCTAATTTTGGGGTAAATTTTTTGGTTCTCATAACTGTTCGTTCAGTTCACTGCTGTCATAAGCCGAAAGAAATAGCCATTTACAAGATGGGTAATGTGTTTTAATTTATGCATACAGAATATTAAATTGCATTTAACTGTTAAATTACAATTTCCAAATCACTAAAATACGAGCCGACAGGAGAGTGTTTGCATGGTTGCTAAAAATAAGGCCAAATACATCTCAAATTGCACTAAATTATCTTAGAAAAAGGACACATTGATTAATGTAGAACTAAACACACCCTACTAGAATAGAAGATGGTGTGTCATGGTATTAATGTCCTTGATCAAAGGTTTGCTGGGGAAGAGATATCTAGAGGACTAAATGACAACTAGTACTCCAACACAATAATGTGTGCGCGTGTGTTGCATGTCAGTATTTTGAAATTTTATATCATGGTACTAATAAGAATTTCGAGTATATAGACGGTTTTATATTCCCTTGCAAGAATATAATGTATGTATGTATGTATGTATGTATGTATGTAAGTATGCGTATATATACGGGTGTGTGTTGTGTGTGTCTCCTATTGCAGGTCCAGGCTGAGCAATACTTCGTGAGGAAATTTGGAACAGGCAAAACTGTGTGAGTGTTTGTTTTTGCACACATACTAATTGACGTTCTCGTAGCATAGCGGTTCCGCAAAAAAAACTGATAAAGTAAGCACTAAACTTAAACAGAATAAAAACTGGGGTCGATTTGTTCGACTAAACTGTTCATGGCGGTGCTCCAGTATGGCTACAGTCCAGTGACTACAACAAGTCAAAGAATACAAAATAATATATTCAAATTGGTATTTCAAAATGTTTTAAAGTTTATTGATAAAGCTTATAAATATGTATAGAAAGCGTTAACTGATTAAATTACCTTCAAAAATAGGAAAAATAACAACACTTTGGTGTCTTGGTGGTGAAAGATAAATTCAACTCTGGTAGGATTTTTTAAGTCAATACGTCGAGTGAGGATACATGATATTGACATTAATTTAGTTTTACATAGATACATTCTATTATGAAATGATAAATTTAAAAGCAATTAAATAAATTTAATAAATTGAACTATCTGCTGGAATCATAAGATATTTTCTTCTGTGGAAATTATTTTGTGGTGAAACATTTTGGACTGAATTATGATGCAATACGTCTTTTTACATATATTTATATATGTTTTTCATATGTTTTTTGTAAGTAAAATCTTGTTCTGATATGGCTATAAACCTCTTTCTGCACTGCATGTAAGATACCTGCTTTTTTTGCATGGCATGCTTTGTCCCCTTTGACAACAGTCAATAGTGGTGGTAACGGCGGCAATTCCACGAACACTCTCACAGCAACACAGTCTTCATCCAAGCAGCAACTGAACAGAAGGAATGGTTCCAACATTGAAACCACTGGCTCCCCCTCGGGTTCCGTGGTTTCTAGCAACTTGACTGAACTGAAACCTGTGCAGTCTTATCCTCAACAACGCTTGCCTTCATTCGGACAATTCACAAGTAAGAGATGTCTTTACCTTCCTGATTTGCATTTGCTTGCGCGCTGATGCAAGAAAGGAACTAACACTAACACCATTTAGAGTACGAAAATAAGTTATGCTTTATCTATCTCACTTTTTATTTAAATTTCATTAGTAGGTTCTAAAGTTCGCGAAAATAATTCAAGATCAAATGTTTCCTCATTTCTCTCTCTCTCTCTCTCTCTCTCTCTCT
>NC_068986.1:57956065-57964037 GCF_001194135.2 Octopus bimaculoides | reverse complement strand
CCAATATTACAAAATATATAATTACAAAATAGATACCTAGGACCGCACTGAATTTCATAGCCCAATATTTTCAAAACTCAGTATGTATGTATGTATGTAAATATGCATGCATACATACATACATACATGCATACATACATACTGGGTTTTGAAAATATTAGACTATGAAATTTAGTGTGGTCTCAGGTATCTATTTTGTAATTAAATATTTTGTAATATTGGCATCCAGTTACAGAGGTAGTTGCAAAGTGAGACAAAATTATTATACAGAAAGTAGGCAGCTGCTTTCGAAATTTATTCTTTTCTGTCTTTTCTGTCGAACGTAACCAAACATATGTAATGCTATGAAGAAAATGAGAGCATACTTTCATTTGTAATGAAACCTTTCTTTCTTCCCCTCTCCCTCCCCTCTTTCTCTCTATGAATATATGTACGTATGCATGTATGTAAGTGTGCCTGTGTTTCAGCATTTGTCAAAACACTTGTAATATTCTATTGTTACAATTCGTCTGAAGAAGAGAAACGAAACGGCAGTGACAACGAAAGAACAATTTTTCTACACCAATCATACCAACTCCTTTTTCTATGTATATTTATCTAGCTCTTGCTGTCTTCAGTTTATATAGTAAGAGACGCTATGAACTGATGTAATTTGTTTCGAAATTCAAGAATTTAGCAATTTCTCTTTCACTATTTCTATCCCTTAGAATTGTTGTGTCAGAGGTTAATAAGCAGTAGAAATGTAAATTTCGAAGACATAGCTTTAACACGTTCAAACTTAAAATAAATGAATAAATTGAAATCCTCTTAAATGTACAGGAAACAGTGGCCCCTGCATATTTTTCTGAATGCATGAAATGTAAATGTTTATCTGTTTAGTGATATTTTTTTCCTATCTGGAGTCTCAGACTCGGTTAAAATATGCTTAATGTAAGACAAAAAATGAAGCTGAGATTTTTCAAGCAATGCAGAAATGTGAGTGTGGGGGAAATGTATAGCTACAGTAAGAACAAACAAGCATTCTGTTTTCGAATTTTTATACTATCTCGCATTTCATCGGTCCCATTTCATGTTTAAGTTTATTCTTTTATTCTAAACTTTTATGTCGTTTCTACTCCTTTATTTCTGCTTTTCTTTTCTTTTGTCTTTTTTGCATTGCATATTACAAGTTTGATCAGAAAATACCTTGAAATTATACAACCGAAATTTATCCAAACTATATAAGAAAACGAGTATTTGTGCTTTTATATATATATATATATATATATATATATATATATATATATACACATTTATAGATAGAGAAATAGATAGATATATAGATAGATAGATATTGTGTGTGTCTATATGTTTGGAACCTTTTGACGCTTGCGGTTTTGTTAAAGATAAACAAAGCGGGAATAGAGCTATGATAATATATGAAAAATATACAAGCTAAAGAAACTGGATCTTCTTTTTCTCTGAAGCTTCGTCAAAAAAGATAAATATTTTTAACTGTTCATCCCTAGAGAACTTAGAAGAGAAGTATTTTAGTTTCATTATTGATGACAATAGCGCAATTACTGTTTTCGTACACGAATATATCGCTACCTTCGTCATTTTTGTTGTTTGTAATGACGCCTGCTATTGAGTAAATCTGTTAAGAAATGCTAATACACATTTTAATACTGGCAACTGCAAAAAAGTTCTTTGATTGTTTACTAACCATTTCTGCATCACTGAACTTGAAGAGACTGATGGCCTTTTTTTTTCTGGATGTTTCTCTTTGCTGGTTCAGAAAGAAGAAACTGATAAACAAATTAATATTGAAACTAATTGGCGAATCACTGGACAGGTTTCCTTTTAATTTGACGACTATTGATTATTTTGACAATATACCTAACTGAATGTTGTAAGATAGTGAATTCATTCAATTTAATCAAAACGAGTGCATTTCCGGTATTTGTCCCTTCGACCTAAAGGAATGAAAATAAAAAGACTGAAAAAGGAACAGCCATCGCGGGACTTGAACAGAGAGGAAATAGATAAGCAATATAATGCGTTAGCCTGATATTCTAATTCTACTCGCGCAATCACCACTACCCCTGTCCTTTGTTAGTGCAATCTGAACCATTACGTATTTATATAATATTTATTTTCTTTATTGTTTTTTCATTGTTTGTTTATTTACTTTCATAATAGTTTTGAGATTGTTTTCTGCATTGGTAACTTCTATCATTGACAAATTTAATATCGTTAGTTCTGCTTGAAAGCCCCATGTAACTCGAGAATGGATGAAGATGTTTACAAGTAGAAAGGATGGGTTGTGGAGATTTTTGTTAATCGGATTTTTTCTTGATTATATGAAGAATTCTAATGAAATGGCGGTGTAATCTAATTGATGGAATGGGTTTTAATTGTTGAATAGGCGGAGTTTTACTGATTAGTTTGGTTTGATCGAATTCAATTCGAAATGGATCCATAATAGGTTTTTGACAAATGTCCAATATTGTTGCCATCCCCACGACCACCCAACTGCACTTTCTCTTTAGTGGGAATGTAATTGAGTGTTTGTATATATATATGTATGTATATATAATTTGTGGGTGTGGGTGTGCGCGCGCAATTTCAGGATTGAAAATAGCAGTGAGCTATTTAGATTCATTTCAATGAAATGTAGTAATTAATTTTGGATTGCTTTATTTACATAATGCTTATATTTCGAATTGTAATATCCTCTAATCCATTGTTGCCTGTTTCGTTTGGCACCACTGGAGAAGTGGACTTTAGTGAATGATACACTCGAGTAAGTTTAGTTAAATTCTCCAGTTCTGAGCGGACATTTTGCTGCTCATGTAAGTCAACTAAGCCACTAAGTAGTATAGTTTTACAGTCAAACTGATAAAGCTATTGAGAAGTTAGTATAATGAGTGCAGTAGGGGGTGACAATAATGAGGGACGCCTTCTGCGTGAAAAGACGCTAACATACTGAAACGTTATTTGAGCCAAGAAATTTTAATCCTCTCAAATTATCTATTTTAATGACTAAGGCAGCGAGCTGGCAGAAACGTTAGCACGCCGGGCGAAATGCTTAGCGGTATTTCGTCTGCCGTTACGTTCTGAGTTCAAATTCCGCCGAGGTCGACTTTTCCTTTCATCCGTTCGGGACCGATAATTTTAGTACCAGTTACGCACTGGGGTCGATGTAATCGACTTAATCCCTTTGTCTGTCCTTGTTTGACCTCTCTACGTTTAGCCCCTTGTGGGTAATAAAGAAATAAGAAACGTTAGCACGCCAGGCGAAATGCATAGCAGTATTCCGTCTGTCTTTGCGTTCTGAGTTCAAATTCCGCCGAGGTCGACTTTGCTTTCATCCTTTCAGGGTCGATAAATTAAGTAGCAGTTTCTTAATGGGTCTATCAGATAGACCCTCCCCCCAAAAATTTTGGGCCTTGTGCCTAGAGTAGAAAAGATTACTTTAATGACTAATTCTGGCAAGGGAGAGAACCTTCGAAGTTTAAATTATAATTAGAAAAAGAATAGGGTTTGATCTTTAGTAAATACGGTGAAATTACTGGATATGTTTCGGTATTAT
Organism: Octopus bimaculoides; assembly: GCF_001194135.2. Lineage (NCBI taxonomy): Eukaryota > Metazoa > Mollusca > Cephalopoda > Octopoda > Octopodidae > Octopus > Octopus bimaculoides. Next base: position 57,960,463 of record NC_068986.1, on the reverse strand, counting down.
TTGACTTTATCAGGAGTTAAAAAATACTTTTACCAAGGACACTTTTAGCGCTCCGCATAAGTTAGGTTTCTAGACGAATCAAAACGCAACGTTTCTAATAATTTATCAACTCGCATATTGTAGTTATTATTAATTGATCCCCCACCCTAAATAAATTTTTTGAATTTCAGTTATGTCATTTTTGTCTAATCCGTTTACTTCACCTGTAATGCATTTCATCGAGCACTCCTTCAAGCCCGTGTTACTACTAATATAGAGTGCAACTACATAACCCCTGACTCATTTGGAAAGACGCTAGCCTGATCGCTTAGCTTGTTGGAAGCAGTAGTTAATTCGTCTTTAAATTATATTTACCGTCTTTTGAAAATGGAATGACATCAACAAATATAGTTCTAGGTAAACAAAGCCTGAAATGATCGTTGCAGAGTGTTTTTGATCAGAACTTTGTACAGTGGTAGCTGACCTGGTAGCTAAACAGCGTAGTAAATTTATGTTTTTGTATCTAACCTAAACGTGAATGAATACACTCTGTACAATATATATATGTATGATTGAAACTCATGCAACTCCTGAACCCAAATGTTTTACTTCAGTCCTTCTCCCATTACCTATTATTTTCTTCTGAGGAATTCCCTTCTCTTCCCTTTTATTTCCCACTTTTCTTTCTTTCTTATGTATTTTCTTTTTCTAGTGTAAGTTATTTTCCATAACAATTACAAAACATTGAAATGTTTTGCGTAAATCTTTTCTGCCAAACAATATTTAGAATTTGTAAACTGGGATAAAGTATAAAACTTCTTATTTTATTTTTTTTGTATATATATTTTTTATTTTTCTATCTATCATATTACTTCCAACATGACTCGACTATACTTCCGAGACTGCCTGAAGAATTTCAGAATTTTTGTTTTTGTCGCTTATTTGCAGCCAGGAACAGGAGAATCCAAATCCTTCTCAAAAAACTATTTCTTTCTGATAATTACAGTAATTTGTCTTATTTACCCTCGATTTGTTTTCATCTCCTCTTACTACAAAAGGCACTCACTCACTCACTCACTCTCTCTCTCTCTTTACGTCATCCATCCTCTCTCTATCGTCTATCAAAACATTTTTCCCTATCTTCTCTCATGTTCTTCACAATTCTTTTATTCTTCTATTCACAACGTGTGCGTGCGTGAATGTATGTATGTATGTATGCATGCATGTATGTATGTATGTATGTATGTATATATGCATTTGCGTGCACACACACACACACATATATACATACGTTATTCTCTCTCTCTCTCTCTCTCTCTCCCTCTCTCTCTCTCTCTCTCTCTCTCTCTCTCTCTCTCTCTCTCTCTCTCTCTCTCTCTCTCTCCTCTCTCAACTAATGTATTTTTACTATTCAGTACTGTCTCACCATTCTCTAGTTTCAACACAAAATTTTCTCATCGACATCTTCTTTTTTTAAATTTAAGTCGTTAGCAACATAATCATCATTAGCACACTTTCAATTCTTCGTCACATATATTTTATTTCTGTCAAGTATCTCGATTGCTAAAGAAATAGTTAAAGATATGTTGGAGGCAAAGAAAATGACGGCAAGAAATATTCATTTCGCAGAGAGAGAGGGGGGAGTAAGTGAAAGAACTATGTGTATTTGTGGTGAGAGAGGGAGAGTGAGAGAGACAGAAGTATTTCCCCTCATAGGTGAGTTCTTTCGTCCCCGTTGACAGATAACTTGGGAATAATTTGAATTATACGAATCAACACAAACGATAACAAAAATTTCAAAAAATTTAAGCTAAAGAATAAAAGTGAAGAAATCCTACGACCAAATATACAAAAGCAACAAAGAGGGAGAAGCAGTGAGACCGACAAACCTACAAGCCAGGCTGGCAGCCTACCAGCGAGTCAGTCAGTAGGGATATCATTGTTTAGATAAGTTAGAAAACAACGTATCATTAAACTGAGACATTTATTCGAAACATCTTGATTGTAAGTGCACCGGCATATTGCTGATGCGTACCACTCGATAACAATGCAAATGCAACTGATATGAAGACGCCTGTATGTTGCATAGCCCTAAAGTTTTGTTGCTTTTAGAGTGGACTATCGATGTGTTATTTGTCTTTATATCGCTCAACTTGTAATTTATAAAGTGATAAGCCAAATGAGTATCATATACGTTGTATTATCCTCGAAAGAAAGCAGTGCCGATATTCATGTTGATTCGATTAAAAATTTGTTATTGCTTAAAACCGGGCATATGGCGTAGTGGTTAAGAGCGCGGGCTACTAGCCCCAAGATTCTGAGTTCGATTCCAGGCAGTGACCTGAACAATAATAATAATAATAATAATAACAACAACAACAACATCGAAAAATACCTTAGGAATGACAACCCAGGTTCGAAATTTCCCCAAGACACCTTATGAAAGCTGGAGGGTATATCAGCTGAAACGTTGTGTTAACAACAAACAAGATGAGAACGAATATCCGTCAATTGTAAATAATGTAAATAATGTACGGTTTTCTTTGTTAATAGCAAAATATTCCTTATTCGGGGTATTAGTAATCTCCAAACAGATCATCACTTTCTTTCCGTTTCTTCTTACAGCATATCAAATATTATGCATTTACTTCTAATTCGTTTTCTTTTTATGATTGTTTAGTCTAAAACTATATTATCCAGCCTGATCTTTTTTCAAGAGAAGTACGATGTGATTGGATGAAGACTTGGCTGCTATTTTGGCAGGTTGGCCGGCTACGTGCAGGCTTCCTTGCTGAGTCTAGATATTTCTAGTATCATAATATGGTTCTAATATATTTTTGATGGTGGTCACTCTTTTCACCGATTTAAAGCTCAACATTCTCTGATCTTTTATGAAGCTAAAAATTTACTAATCCAAAGTCCATCTAAAGATAAACATTTCTCGGTCTGAACCAAATATTCTCTTATCTCAACCTCACGTTCTCTTATCTCTTATCAACGTTTTCTTATCTAAAGCTCAAACATTCTCTGGTCCAAAGCCCCACATTTTCTGATCAATATTTCTTTATCTCCTTGTTGAAAAATAGACATTTCTTGATCAAAAGCTAAATATGTCCTGATTTAAACTCAAAATTCACTAATCTACTGGTCAATGTTCACTACTTTAAAACTCATCATGTAATTTCTTAGAAGTATATATACATGCGTCGGAAATATCTGATATTCATCAAATTATCAATATTTAATTAGTGGTTTGCTGTATACAAAACGTTGCAAGAGCATCTAGTTTCACTCATAATTAACTGTAATTTATGATAATGAAAACAAATTACACATTTATTTCTAAATATTTTGCTTCCTTTCTACTTATTTTAGCTCCAGCAACTACCTACAGCTCGAGTCAAATCTATTCCAGTTCACCCGTTGGAGTATCCCCATTAGTCCAAGTTGCTCCTACTGGTTACAATGGAAATATTCAAGGTGAGATATTTTGCTTTTTTTTTTAAACATATATAAAACCTATGAATTTAGTGTTTCTATAACGAAAATGTTGATGCCTTTCCTTTTCGATGTATTGTATTGAATATGAATAATAGTCACATAAACAACCTTGATTTATGACGTAGAATAGTCACAAAATTGCATTCCCACAGCAACCTTTGCTTCAGTAACATCAGCCATGTTTACGATCAAGAAGCACCAATATACGATAATATCACTTTATAATGAAGATGAGACGATGAAAGTCTAAAAAGTTGCTTATAGGAAGCTTATTATTTCAAACAAACTTCTAGGAACTTACACGAAATAATAGTATGTTTGTGTGTGTTTGTGTTAAGTGCACACAGATGCAATTGTCATATAGACTCTCTTAGCAGAAACGTGTCTTTGGATCTGATACTTTGCATGCGAGACTTTACAAAATGACATATCCGCGATATGCTGCGTAATGGATTTAAACCTGAGGTTTCTTAACCATTCGCACTTACTGCGGACCACATGTACACACACCGCAGGTGAGCCACGAGAGGATCAAGGATGAGTTGAAAGCATAACATTTCTGGTTTATTCTGCCATCAAGAAACAGGATAGTTAAATGTTGCTGTTATAAAGACTTAGTTTATGGACCTTCACTACATACAAATAAATGACGTCAGTAATGGCCAACTTAAGAAATTGATTGCAAAATTTTCTCAACAGTATTGTCATTTACGTTAAGGCAGATAAAGCGCTAAATCTATCTTCGCTGATTAGCTCAACTACCCTGTTTTCTTGAACGGCTAATATCCCGAAATATGAATCGCAGAATTACATTTTGCCCGTTTTACATAGTAGATTGTGATTTCCTTCTTGAGTTATGGGGTTGTTACCAAATAAGCTGCCGTAGTATTTCAGAAGGGTACCAGATGGAATTTATAT
>NC_068986.1:57952605-57955588 GCF_001194135.2 Octopus bimaculoides | reverse complement strand
CTCTATTTCTGAAAACCAGTGGATAGATTCCACTGAAATTAGATAAATAACCTTCGAACAGATAGTCAGCAGCGCCGCCTGGCTGGAGCTTGGCTGCTCTGCATTGACAAGGGGCAGCACCCCGAAACTAGTCTGCAGATGCCAAACCAGCAAGGGGAAACTGCTGACCTCCCCTGTTCGAAGGTTATAAAGGACACAGGTTTCGTGTGTCACATAGCTAGCTAGAGGCGATGGCTTCTTGGAGCTAATTCACGGCAGCTTTCATCCTAATTTTGGGACTGCCATGTTGGCTTGGCGATAACTATTATATATATAATAATAATAATAATAATAATAATTATTACTATTATTATTATTATAACAGTTTGGTACGGTTCCATGTGACTTAAAGATTCGTAGGCCTCTAACAGAAGCCCGTCTCTGTTAGAGGCTGGCAATCCAAAGCTTGGAAGAGACAGGCTTCTGGTAGAGGCCAGCGAAAATATGAGTCGCAAAGAACCGTATCAAACTATTCTAATAATATATGGTGTGTGCCATTTTCTTTCGTGTATCGACTTACTCGTGTATGTCTATGTATATATAGGTATGTATTTATGTGTATATGTATGAATATGTATATATTCTTTTATCTTTATATACGTTTCAGCCGAAAGACTGTGGCCATACTGGGGCACATCAGATATTCTCTGTACTTATATGTATTTTCTATTATGTGTGATTAATACACGTTATTGACCAGAGAATATCATTGTGATTTAAGTTTAAAATCAATTGACATGACATATGACATCGTTTCGTATAATTTGCTTTTATTACAATATAGACTGTAACTTTGAAAATTCGAGTGCTACTGACCCCCTTTACTCGTCTTACAATATATTTATTTAATTATTCATCATCAGTAGCAACCTTAGTTTCGTCGCCATATGTGTGTTACAACCCCTTCTTGTTCCACCTCATATTCATTCAAATCTTGATTTTTTGGGTATTGTCGACAGATGAAGCGAACGCGCCATTTGAACCGTTCTTGCATATTTTTTAATGCTTCTACCTAACCCCCATCACCCCTTCTCTCTCTCTCTTTCATACACACACACACAAATGGATGCTATCGTATTCATTCATATGTTTATACTTATTCACACATGTAAGCATACACAACTGTGTAGGATAAAAACATACTCCTTTACAGTGCTGTACAAACTATTACACATACTTTTGCGTATTCGCGCGTGTACGTGCACGTATTTTTGTGTATGTATTTATACTGTCCTTCTTGTCATTTTACTTCTAATTGTTGTTGTTGTTGTCACTGCCGTCCAACATCCTTACTCCCATATCTTATTGCTTACTGCAGCAGCAGTTAATGTTAATGTCTCATATTAATTGATGCCAAAGATCGGTGTTTGCAGTATTTGTTCCACAAAAACAATATTGACAATAAATAATAACGTAGACGAAAACAACAATAACAATATGCAACAAACAAACAACCATTGTTCTCTGTCTTTCTTCCTTCTATTTTTCAGAAAATTCCTACTCTTATGTAGTAGCTCTCTCTCTCTCTCCCCCTCTCTCTCTCCATCTCCCCCTCTCTCTCTTTCTCTCTCCCTCCCTCTTTCTCTCTCTCTCTCTCCCTCCCTCTCTCTCTCTCTCTCTCTCTCTCCCTCTCTCTCTCTCACACACTTTTCTATCTTTTGATTTGCTCCTTTGGTTCTCTTCTTTGTCTCATATATATACACACACACGTGTGTGTATCTGTATGTTTTACTCTCGTCGTCGCTTAAAACTCCACCATTTCCCGTCACCTGTCTCCCTCCACCTATCACTCTCATTTTATTTAACTTCCTAGATTTTGTTTCTGCACTGAACTTTAGCAGTGTCATAAATCCGTTGAACTTCACACGGATAAATAACATGAACCCTCTATTGTGGAAATTCAGTCATGGACGAAATATTTCGACTTTTGTTCCCTTTTGCTTCAACTCCTCTTCGTTATTACCGTAAAGTCTCTGTGCGTGCGCACACGCAAACACACACTCACACACATATAGGTCATTGGATGAGTGTGCTTATATAGTTCGTTCATGTTTACAGACAAAGAAAAAGTACTCAATACAAAAGCAGTGTAGCTATTTATCGCATATACTTGTTTAGTGTTCCTTTTCACATGGTCCTTTGAAAAGCTAGTTAATATCAGTGAAAATCATTCCTCATTCACTATATGAAAAAAAGGAAAAGTATATTGGACACAATATTCTAGATTCACTGTCAGAAAATAGAATGGGATGGGCACGGCTGGAATGCTTTTGTCGTAGATTTGTTTTGACTAAGGCTGTTCTTGGGTTAAAACGATATAAACAAATGTAATCCACAGTAAGTTAAATCGGCTTCTTTAATATCAAGATTCACTGTTCCAAGAAAAATAGGAGTGCGGAAAGAGAAGTTGCTACAATACGTAAATATACCAGTGACATACTGAGTCAGTTCAGCTGATAATATAAACCTCATCTCCCTTCCACCCCATAACGGTCTTGTAACCACATGAAACTAAGGAGGTGAAAGCTGCTGTTTTAATAAAACTGTAGCTGTGTTTATTGTGCAATCAAGCATGTGCCTCACACCCACCCAGTCTGTTTCTAGTCTCTACAAGCCTACGGACGGACGTACTTGCGTGCTTGTGTGTGTGTGTGTGTGTGTGTGTGTGTTTGTGCGAAAGCGCGTATGATTATATATACAAAGAAGGACGCAATTACTCTTATACGATGATAAACACACACACACGTGCTGTTGTTCGAAGTTGCCCGCCCATAATAATAATAATAATAATAATAATAATAATAATAATAATAATGATTACGACAACAATCTAAATTGACAACAATAAAAATCTATGAGAGGAACTACTGTTAGTGTGGTAGTTTATGGAGGAGGATGTGGCATCATTAAATTTTAGGAGATGGCATTTTCATTGGGACATTAC
>NC_068986.1:57940657-57952309 GCF_001194135.2 Octopus bimaculoides | reverse complement strand
TATATATATATATATATATATATATATATATATATGGAATTAATTTCCTATCAGAGGTCTCTTCCTGGAAAGGCGAATCAGGAATATTTTGCATCGATAGATTCTTTATTATTTATTCTTTATTTCTTTAATATTCTTTTCCCTTAATTTTTTTTTGTTTCCCTTCTATAAATTTAAAATATTGTTGTTGTAGCTGCTCCTGTTGTTACTGATATTATTATTATAATCATTTTGACAAGGAGTTTATATGTATGTGTATGTTTAAAACAACAACAACAAAAAAACCACACAAATGAAAACAAAATTTTCACTTCGTCTCTTCCTTCCTCTCCCTTTACCTTTAATTTCATACAGTTAGGCTTTCTGTTTGGGAGACAGCTGGCTTAGTGAGTCGAACAAATTCTACATAAAAAGAGACAGATATTGGAAAATGAAGCGAAAAATAGAATGCAGCTTATATGGTATTGGTTAATGGGAAGGACGGTAATGATAAGAAGAAAATGAACACACCCCTTACTCCACGTGCGCGTGTGCGCGAACATGCACTAACACACACACACACAAATGACTGGAATAGAATCAGTAATCAATTTGATTCTAAATCTCCACTTCAGCCAGCTAGCCAGTTCCAGCAACGAAAAATTCTTAAATTATTCAGCGATATTACATTTGAATATCCATATCGTCACCTCTTTGTATTTAAGTTTGAAAAGATAGTAACAGTGTAACTCAGTTGAACCCTTCTTTGATGGTAGTGATGTTGGTGGATTATATCTTGGGTCAGGTCAAAAAGTAATATTAGCTATTTGCCCGTTTTTTTTTTTTATTCTTTGAAATGAGACACGACATGGATAATGTGGAAGACCTCTGTGATATTTGAACCCAGAACGTCAAGCTAGATGAAATGAATAATGACAATTATTGTGATGATAATTATTGTATCTAATGATGATAGTTATTGTATCCACTGACGCTCTTACTTCTCATACCTTTAATAAACATATCTAAGGATAACTTTATGCCAAATATGCAGATATTACATATTTTTAAAATCAACTTGTGACTTGTACGTGGCACGATATTCATCCTCGTCATTCTCTAGCGCCTCTAATCTGTATTTGTATCGAGTACGATGACGGACGAGCCACATTTTTCATACCGTCATCAGTGTCTGAGGTTTATAAGTTGCAGCACCAATGTCATCCATCAACATTTTCTCCTTGATTTTTGAAATGACATGCACGGGTTATGCTCCTATAAGTTGGTACTCAGATGATGAGTTGGCTGTCGGTCAATCTGGGTATTTTAGACAGTTACCAGCAAGCTACAACTGTTTTCATCCTATCTTGTTGGTCGACTAGGGGAAGCTGCCATAATGTTGCTCATTGATCACTTTCTCCATCCAGATGATGCATACGGTAGATAATTGTCAGTATTTCTAATTTGTGTTAATGGTAAAATCATTAGGTTATTTCACAATATTCTACTAAATATTTTGCTTTTCGACTCGACAGTTATGCTCAGACTATTAAAACAATTTTGAGAAGTCGCATAATTTTAAAAGCACTCTGTAGTTATATGTGCCCTTATTCACATATAATATAAGGTAACCTAATGAAACAGGGTACCATCAACTACTTGACAACATTATGAACGACACTTCTGGCGTTGGCGATGCAGTTCAACATCAATACCAAGATAACTTTTGCTGTAAGGGAGTAAACCTAAAACCTAATGCATTCCAGCTTCGATCATCCTATCTTTTTTAATATTCATTGTTATCAAACGCGTGCTTCCCTTTTAAAGATAGAAAGGTAGACTAAGCTGCTATTTTTACAGATCGAAAGGCCTTGTAAAGGTTCTGTGTGAAGTTCGTTGTGGTGTTCGTGAAAAAAAAAAACTTAGGTGAATATACATACTGGATTCATTGAGACATTTTTGAGAAATCAGTATGTTTCAATAATTAAATGTATAGCAATGCAAGAAGAGACTTTTACCGGAAGTGATCTCAAGTTTCTACAGTCAAAGAAATCTTCATTAATAAAAGTGTTTCTCTGTAAATAAATTTCATTGCAATTGCTACAAAAGTGGCAATTCCTTTACTTCTTCATTGCTATTTTCTGACCTTATCTATCTCCTCATTTTCTTCTCGTTTTATATACATATATAAATACATGCACCCCACCTACACACACATTCAATTATGAATTAAAAGCAGCGCTGATGTTGCAAACATTATCCATCGCACATACTCAATATATGTGTTTTGCTTGTTCGCCGGTACGCTAGGTCATAGCGAGGAGGAGATGACTCTCTCAAAGAGTTGGGTGTTAAAATACCTGAAAGTCAAAGACAGGTGAGACAATCCGCCCTTAATCTCATTCAGGAGTGTTGGATACCGATTATAAACTGTAAGCCTGTGTCCTTAAAATAGTTCCCCTTGTTAGCACGTAGAAATGGATTTAGTCTCACTGAACAGTGTCATGGGTAATCTTCGGTTGATAAAAGAAAACTTTGTGAATGAAATTTGTAACGGAAGATTTGTATGTATATATGAATATATGTTTGGACGTATATAAGTATATGTGCGTTCATGTATGAGTGTGTATGTATATGAGTGTGTTTTCCGATCCGGTAGATCATGAAACGATAATTGAATATTTGGTTACAACTTTTGACATTCTAACTTCAAATACTGCTCTAATTGAATATTCCTTTCGACCCTAACAGCGAAAAGTACTGGGGACAATATAATGTACTAAAAACCTTAAAGGGTGGTGTCCAGGACAGTTGCAATCTATTATGAAACCATTAATTGAATATATTTATATACCATACTTATATATTGTGTTTCTGTTGAATATAATTAGTTATAATATGAATGAAAATAATCCCCAAAATCTTCCACTCTGAGATTTTGACTCCTCATTTCAGTCTTAGTTCTTGATATTTAGTTTTTTTAAAAAATATTTTATTATGTTCAAATAAAGCACTTGGCTAAGCACCATGCTCTTGAAATTAGAATGATCATACACGCTGTAATTCTCCGTTTAATAAAAGCTGTTGACAGCACTCTAGAAATGACAGAGAAAGAGAGTGAGAGAATGAGAGAGAAACATGCTTATGAACTGTTTTTATTAAATACAATCTCTGGTACTTTTGGAAGCGTTAATAAAGATAAAAATTCTCGTGTGTAAGTATGTGCTATTTTTGTGTGTATATATGTATGTATATATATATATATATAAAATGTTATTAAGTACATTTCCATTGAGAATATCAAAACGTAGATTAATAGCTTCAATGCAACACTCACTTTGTCTAGACTGAGCGGTATTTTTCAATGATATTTATCTAAAAAAAAAAAAAAAAGAAGGAAAAAATACATACATAAAATAAATTAAAATAAAAAATTATTCTGCGGCAATTTTTTATGGCACTATTTATGCTTTCCTAATAATAATAATAATAATAATAATAATAATAATAATAATAATAATAATAATAATAATAATCTAACTTTTTCAAGTGATTATGGCTATTCAATCTGCACTCATCTCCAGTTACTATACTCTAAATTTATATTTATATATGCATCGATCATCACACTGACAACACGTGTCTAACTTTGTTCATGTGTACATATAACAAAATATCTACTTTCTATTTCATACTAGCGCTAGTGTTTTCCACAATTGTCGCCGTCCTTAAGTCGAAATGCACTTTGCTTATATTCCATATTTGTTTAATCTTTGTTTTATGAATTGGTCTTTGGTTACAGTCGTAAGACTTTTTTTTAAAGACACGTGTTTTTAATCGTAACCCTGAAGCCTTCCAAATAATAGATACCAATATTTTTCCATTCGCCGAAATCCTAGTGATTCTGGAATGAATGTTAAATAATAAAACGGACTTAGCCGTGTCTGTATTTTGTCCTCTCTGTCAGTTGTGTAAATCATTATCTATTATGCTGAATTTTCATTTCTAGTGTACAATTACATTTTTCATCTGACACACACACACACACACACACACACACACACACACACACACACAGACACATATATATATATATACGTATATATATGTATGCGAGTGTATGTATACATATATCTTTACACACACGCACATATGTGTGTGTATAGCGCAAGTATATTCACTTAAACATGAGCATTTCTGGAGCTTGGTTATATATTTAACGAGCAAAGTGTCTGTGTTGCAATGAAGGAGAGTGGGCACTGATTGTCTAATAGACAAACACACAGTTTAATCAGAGTTTACTGTCTAATTTTTGAAGCCATGTTGTTGTTGGTGTTGTTATTGCTTGTTATGTTTATCTTATTTATTTGTTGATACAATTGCTTTGGGTTAGGCTTGTCCGCAAATTGAAAGCGACAAAGTTCTGAAACGCATGGAGGATTCTGTAGAAAGAGTGTATGCGGGACTGGAACTGCGGACAACAGATTCAATCGGCCAAAACAAGGCGCTTCCTTTTATTGAAGATGAAAAGAAATTATGGTAGGCTGGCGGTCGATAAATCTTCAGTACTCATTAGATTTGAGGAAGTTGTGATCCGTCTGGTCGATATTGGAGGCAGTACGCCGAACGAAATTAATGGCATTCACCATTATGCTATTTTATTTTATTTTATCTTAGTTTCCAACCTTACTCATTTCTTTGGTCTAAAATAGTTGAATCCTTAAATTCGCTGCTCTCGTTGTTGGATCGCATGGCTAAATTTTTCATCTCATTGAAGTTAGCGGTAAATATATCAGCCATTTTTTAAATCTATTTTTTTAAAGCACTATTTTAATTTATCCATTTCTCATGCACATGGTCTTTTCCGCTTTGTTTTTCTTTCTATTTTAATAATAATAATAATGATGATGATGATGATGATAATAATAATAATAGCAATTATAATAATAATAATAATTATAAAATAAAAGACGGCGATGACAAAAACGATTTAACGGAAAGTAGTAAAATATGACAAATATGAATTAATTTTCAAGAAGGTAATTATCGAAGTGCATATGAAAGGGGATATGAAAATTCCTTATATATATATAAATAAATGATAGCGCGTGCATCGTAAATATCTGGGAACCGTAAGAATGCCAAATTAGCATTGTGTTAGTAATTCGAAAAATGAATCTGCTGTTGTATTAGGTGCCATTTGAGATGATGTACAAAGCAGAATCTGTTGTATCAGTTCTACTCAAGCTCCAGAATTGTCTGTTTGATATCCATAGATCGCACATACTCGAAAGGATTTTATTCCTAATATTTATCGAAGAGCGGGCCTGGACATCGTGGATGTGAAACAAACATCTTAAGCATTCAGAACGAGAGGCACAGAGAAAACTGTACTCATGTACATCTAAGTAGATTGTAACAATATGACATACTCAATGATCAATGAACCTGCCCGTTTTGGAAGTGAACCAACGGCTTTATGATTATAAGCTGGACTCTCCTAACCACTGGACCATGTGCTTTCGCTTTAACTCAATATTTGTAATGTAATATAACTGTATATGTAAGGCGGCGAGTTGGCAGAAACGCTAGCATGCCGGGCGAAATGCTTAGCGGTATTTCGTCTGTCTTTACGTTCTGAGTTCAAATTCCGCCGAGGTCGACTTTGCTTTCTTCTCTTCGAGGTCGATAAATTAAGTACAAGTTACATACTTCGGTAAATCTAATCAACTGGCCTCCTCCCCACAAATTTTGGGCCTTGTTTTCTAGAGTAGAAAAGAATATAACTGTATATGTTGAGTGTATGTACTTTATATTGTATCTGTGTGTGTATATATATATATTCTCCTTTTTAGTTGTTTCAGTCATTTTGACTGTGGCAATGCTGGAGCACCGCCTTTAGTCCAGGATTTATTCTTTGTATGCTTAATACTTATTCTATCGGTTCATTTTTGCCGAACTGCTAAGTTACGGGGACGTAAACACACCAACATCGGTTGTCAAGCGATGATGGGGGGGGGCAAGCACGGACACACACGCACACACACACACACACATATATATGACGGGCTTCTTTCGGTTTCCGTCTACCAAATACACTCACAAGGCTTAAGGCTTATATATATATAACAGTATGCCTATGTATAATATGGTGTATGTATATGTATTAATATAATATATATTACATTAAATATATATATGGATAATCGTAGACTGTACAATATGTATTATAGAAATGTTTCATCATATAATTTTTTTTTTGTTTTCATAAAATAGTTTAGGAAATCTTTAACAATTTTATACAATAAGTTTCTTTTTACGCCTATAGTATATCATGAGTATTTTCGTCTAGAATTAACATTCTAAATACAAACCATCTATTCATATTTTGAAGTTCATTATTCGTCTGTCCGTGGAATGCAGCGTGCGGTTTGCTTGCGCGTGTCTGTGTTTAATGAACTGGGATAAGCTGTTAGGAATAGATCGTCTTTTACTTTTGCGCCAGTTGATGTATTTAAAGAAAGTGACTGAATGACATATTATCAAGCAATTGCTGCCGTTCCTTATAAATAAAACTTTTACCGGAATTCTAACTAAGAAAAGAAAACAAGGAGACACGCGACTATTTCATATGGCTTCATTTACTTTCTTTTTCGCGTTTTCGCTTCCGCCCTTATCAACACCAATATAAGACATGACGTTTATGATAACCCTCCTCCCACCCATGAAATGAGTTGAGCAAATCTTCACACTTCTGCGGATGCTTTTCACTGTCTCTCTCTCTCACTCTCACTGTCTCTCTCTCTCTCTCTCTCTCTCTCTCACTATCTTACTTTCTCTCTCTCTCACTCTCTCTCACTATCTTACTCTCTCTCTCCCTACTGCATCTGTATCAAACTCTTCTTTTTTCCCATGGATGTGAATGGGTGGACTGGCAATGACCAGTGTCGGTAGCTCTGCTCTTCTACTACCTCGCCGAATAACTAACGGGTACACCGTTTATTTTATTTATTTATTATTTTTTCTATGAGCCCCTCTCATTTTTTTTTATTCCTTCTCCCATTTGTATTTTGTTCACACTTCTACAGTGGTCTTACACTTTACTTAACAGACAGTTTTAAATATTGGTGATGACAGATATTCATCCACCCTCTAATTTCTTATCACTAATCGCTGTTCTTCACCGCCTGACATTAGTCGCTAAGTTATAACCCACTGGCTTTATATGTCATAGTAAACACATACATTTATATACATTTGGCTCATAGGGATACACTTATTTATATATTAATAGATTACATTCTCATTGTACAGAATTGTGGTGGTGGGGTAGTGGAGAAGCCTTCAAAATATGAAACAGATAATGTTTCTGATAACGTGTACGTATATCTTCCATTCATTACCCACATGGCTGCTCGAACCACAAGAAATAGCAGCAGAATATCCTAGAAATTACATACGTCAATGTTTATCACAGCGGTTCCTAGTCGGAGATACACGGAATTCAGGGTGTCCGCGATTTATATAGATTATTTTAAAGGGCTGTTGTGTAAAATGTTTATTTATTCAGTTACATATATTCATTCAAGTTCTTGTATTTTTCAACAAGAAATGAAAATGTACACAATTTGTTCCAATGTAATAGGCTTGTTGAATTGGTACATCTTTAAAAAGACTCGGTCCTTGTAGGATAGTTCATTAGGATAACCGAGTTGTTAGTAGTGATGTAGTTAGTAAGTACTGCTCTGCCACTTAGAATAACTCGAACATATTGGATAATGCTGTACAAAATATTATCCTTTGTCTAGAAATTATTTTATCGATCTCGTGAAACAGAAATTAAAGTCCACTTGGAATGAATGACAAAATATTTTGACAAATACATTTTATCGTCTTTTGCGAATACTCTCGTAACATGTGGGACTTCGTACAGTGTCAATCTATGAAATTTTATCCGTGGTAAAAGACTTGATATACATTGTGATCGAACTGTGAACCACGCAGTCTCGAATCGAACTTCATAACCACAGAATTATGTCTGACCATAGAATTATCACTCATTGTTTTAAGATTGAATTAAAAGAGAAAAATTTTAAAAAAGAACAATAAGGCAATATTTATGAAAATTAAACGTCAGTTCATAAGTGTGGTAACATTTCTCATCGAGTTTGATGAAATGGAGGTTAAACGTCTGTTTGAGACAGCCAAGCTTGAAAGAATTTCACTAACTACCATTAATGATAAAATATATTTTGGCTTATTTTACAGTAAACCATTAGTAATCATCCAGAGATTCGGACTTTTGACCAGACAACATTAATTGTCATGTAAAATAATGTTTTTTGCTTTTCTTCACTATTTTTTTTTCCAATTCAAGGATATGATGTTCTCTTGTAAAATATAGTTTTCTCTTTTGTTATCATAAAATTCCACCCATTTTGACTACCAAAACAAAGAAATATAATTTGGAAATTTATAATTTCAATATTTCAATTTTAGATTAGTGTCGTTGTTATAAAATATATTTTTCTGGGGTAGGTGGGTTGATGGTAGAAGTGCTGTTTTCTTTTCATTCATATATTTAGTTTTTAGACTTTTATCTTACAACCAAACCTTCTTCTTCTTCTTCTTCTTCTTCTTCTTCTTCTTCTTCTTCTTCTTCTTCTTCTTCTTCTTCTTCTTCTTCTTCTTCTTCTTCTTCTTCTTCTTCTTCTTCTTCTTCTTCTTCTTCTTCTTCTTCTTCTTCTAATTATTATTATTATTATTATTATTATTATTATTATTATTATTATTATTATTATTATTACTATTGGAAGGAAGAGAAGGGTGAAAGATTACCATTAGAGTGGCAAGTAAGATTCCTTCCAGTTTTTAACTGCGAATCTTTGTATTCGGCGCTGAAATTTCGTTCTGATCGATTTTATCTTTCATCATTCCAGATCGATAAATTAAACTACCAGTAATATAGTGGGGTAAATTTAATCAGCTACACTTTTATCTTCATGTATGATCATGTGCCCATGTTAAAAATCAACATTATTAAGACGGCAAATGGCAAAAATGATTGAAAGGCAAACAAACTGTCTTGCGGTATTTAATTATTTTGAATCCAAATCCTCACGATGTCGATTTTGCCTTTCATCGATAAAATATGTATAACCCAAGTACCAAGACTATTCCAACCGACTAAAAACGACATTTTATCAAAACTTTTGAAATCGATAGTACAATTTAATTTTACTTTCTTGATTTCTTTTTAAAATGTTTATTTCATAATCTTTCTATGACTGATGGGAAAACAGAAATCTCTCTATGAATCGCAGTTTAAGATCTCTTTGGCTTGCCTTTTTCTTCCTCCTACTTCTCCTTCTTTCTCTTCGTCACATCTTTTAATCTATCGCACTCCCCCCACTAGCCTCGTATACTTGGTGTACTGTAGTTCGTGCTGCTGGCATAACTTGGCCTTGTTTAGCATTCACCATGATGAGGTGGTCTCCGTTAATCGTCTCTCAGATGACATTCTAGTGACAACTTGACGGAGCAGTCTTTACGCAACAGTGCATTCTACGACAGACCGCCAAGGTTATAATTATAGTTTATGTCCTTGCAGTCAAATTTATAACGGTATAAAATGAACGAGACGATAGTTTAGTAGATGTATAGGTAGATAAGAAAGATATGTAGTCAGTTAACGAAAAGACTACGACATTTCAGAAACAACCAGAACTTCGTACTAGATATATAGTGCACTTCAGGTGCTTTATTTCTAGAACTATAACTAATTTTAAAAGATTTTAATAATTAAAAGTACCGATGGAGAGGGTCTCTGCATGGTCAATCGAACCGCTAGAAATAGCGAATAAAATCACAATTAAATCATAGGGTTGGATGTAAAAAATAAAAACATTTTAAAATCATGGAAAGTGTACTGTATAATGAAGTTTGATATAAATTTTCTGTAAAGACAGGAACGCTACAGCCACAGTGCCATTTGGAACATAAAAACCTGAATATTAATTTTGAAAACGAAGCATTTGCTGTATCCATTTTGATGCTTATATACTCAATATTTTTCCTATTGGTAAAACTACAATAAACTATTTGTGTAATAATATATATATTTACAAGAAGAAGAAAAACAACGCAAAAAATAAGTGGTAAAAAGAAACCCAGAACAAAAGGATTAAGTTTTGATATTCTGCATAAGTGCAGCATACTGATGTCTTTTACACGCTATACATCAACCGATAGAACTGACATTGATATATAACATAAGAAACTAAGGGTCTAACAATAATAGAAATAAAACAAAAGAAAAGAATGGAAAATGAAACAGAACAATAATCGCACTAAAAAGTGTACGGACACACTTGCATGTGTATGTGTGTGTGCATATAATATAGCTATATGTATAATGTGTTTACGCGTATCTATGTGTGTGTGAGTGCTCGTGTGTGCATATCTATGTGTGTGTGTATAATAGAGAAAGAGAGAGAGAGAGGAAAAAGAGGGTCAAAAACAGAAAAAGAGAGATATGTTTACATATCTATAAAGATATGGGAATATATGTGTACATTAGTTTATCTATGTGTGTTTGTGTGTGTATGAATGTGTGTATAAATGGCTGTAAAATATTATATACCTCTGCGATTCCAAGTTTTTCATAGGCAGTTCCTTGTTTTGTAACGCAACATTAATCCTCAGTGTAAACTGGTTACTTGTATATTAAATGGCTTCTTTATTAACGATTGCTTAAAAGGAAAAAAAAAGTATGCAGCCATATGTCTGCTATGCAATGGAAGTAACGTGCGCGCACACACACACACACACACACACACACACACACACACACACACACACACACACACACACACACACACACACACACACACACACACACACACACACAAACATGTTTAGCTTTATATAGCTATAAAAATCGCGTAAACATGTCACTGTATTCAGGTATTTATTCTTTCAATAAGACAATAGCTATCTCGCAGTTTAGCTATTCAGACCTGTGTTTTAATACCAGAATAACTAAATGAAAAATATGTTGATTTAAATGACAGAAGTCAGATATTGACAGAAAGTTAGAAAATTTGGTTGTTAGCTATATTTATTCTTATAATTTATCGTAACTTGTTAGTTACTGAAGAAATGACATACATTTCTCTATTATATCTAAATCTTATGGAATATAAAGTTCATACATACATACATACATACATACATGCATACATACATACATACATACATACATTTATTATTATTATTATTATTATTATTATTATTATTAATTCGGTTGACTTTGCCTTTCATCCTTTCGGGGTACGATGAAATAAGTATCAGGTACACACTGCGGTCGATGTAATCGACTTAATCCCCTCCCCCAGATTTGAGACCTTGTGCTTCCAGTAGAAAAGATTATTATTATTATTATTATTATTATTATTATTATTATTATTATTATTATTATTATTATTATTATTATTATTTACTGCTGCGTTTCTGAATTTTCAGCAGTTGTTAAGAAGTTAAGAAGGATGCAGTTGTTAAGTTCTCTAAAAGAATTGAAAGTTAATTATATCTATATTTCCCGTTGAAATTATGGACATTAATTCTATATCACAACGTTATGTAATAGGTTATTTTTCATGAGAGTGAACACTT
>NC_068986.1:57936286-57940534 GCF_001194135.2 Octopus bimaculoides | reverse complement strand
TATATATATATAGCTTTAAACCTACTAAGTCTTAGATCATCTCAAGTTACACCAATTATTATATTGTGGCAGAAAAGAATATTACAGTTCTACTTTGGCTCTCATTCAGTCGACTTCAGCATTCACTATTTTCAGTGTCAAAGTTTTCTGATCTGTCTTTTTCTCTTTTGTCATAAGAAGAAACGAACAAACGAAAAGCAAGAAAGTATTATCGAAAAATAACTAAGGGCTTTATCTGCTATCAACGATGTCTAATATCACGGAGCAGAACTGGTGTCAAATCATTTATCTGGTCTCCCCAAGTTTCTGTCAAGTTAATCGATCTCTGAACTATGACAACATTAATTTTTGATATCCTCTAATTCATATATCATTTTCTGATTGAAATATAATTTACTAAACATCTTCCTATTGTCTGATATAATGATGTGTCGTTCTAGTGTCATCAGATAAATATGTCATGTCAGCTCGCATTTTGTCCGAGCATATAGCATATGTTCGACGACAATCCCATCAAAACGTTTTGGCTAATGCTTTATACGACGGTCACCAATTCTCTTGAGAATTGCGCCGTTCAGTTCAGAGCAGCAATTGGTCACGCAGTTTAGGAAAACTTCAGATTTTTTGATTTGATAGGAGTAGAATGGAAAGATTTGTCTCTAGGGCCACTTTCATCCAACTGCTTTATTTGCATGATGTCTGACAGCATTGCGCATGGAATTTTTTCTGCAAACAGATTAATAAGCTTATATTACACGTCTCTGAACAAATGAGACATTTAAACTACATTACAACAAACAATTCTGATCAATTTCAAACGTTTCCAAATAAAGAGCTATGAAAAGACATTATTATCACTGATTATAGACAGATATCCTCCTCCTCCTCCTCTTCATCATCATCATCATCATCACCATCATCACCATCATCATCATCATCATCATCATCATCATCATCATCATTATTAAAGCTGCGAGCTGGCAGAGTCAATATAATCGACTAGCGGCTCAGGACTTGTGCTTATAATAAAAAAGATTATTCCTTGGATTAACTGATTTATTAAAAATAGATAAAATTTTAGTGATATTTCTTGCAGCGCTTTATCATCTAAGTTTTTGTTATGTCTCAAGCTATCTAGCACCTTCGGATGATCGCTACTCAACCGCTACACGACTGCTACTCAACACTCCTATCACGGTCAGACTACCTCTATTTATATGTCTTGGGAGATCCTACTTCTTCGCTTGGGGCGTCGACGTAACAGTTTTAATCAACATTGCTATTAATTTTTGTGATGTTGATAAAGTAAATTAACTAGCCAAGTACTAGAGTCGACATAATCAGTAGACCCCTACCCGCACAAATTTCTAGCGTTGTGTTTCTTTAAAAAAATAATCATTCTTATTTTTACATAAATTATAAATGTCAAAATCGATAAAGCATACACAAAACCTGTTACACAATGATTTCAAATGCCGTAGGGGTTAATTTTTTTATTTTCTATCCACCTAGTGTTGGCAAAATAAGTAAGTGTCAAATATTGGAATCAGTACACTTTCTCAAAACGTGTACCCTTTTGGCAAATTCTAAAACATTTTTCTGTTTGTTTCTTAAACATTTGACATATGTTGGAGTGTTAAGTTTTAAATGGCCTTAACGATGGAAAAAATCGAAGACATATATTTATGAATCATGACAGGATTTTCAAAATTCATAATAGCTGGAATTATCATGGGTTCCGCTTGTAATTATCATGGTTGGCAAAATTTGTAAAGCACATGTGTAGTAAAATATGAGCCAGTCAAGAACTCACGTTGATTATACCGCCAAATTCATTTCCACCAAATTGTTTGCCTTATTTGAGCTTCAAAATGATTAACACTTGTTATCAATGTAATATGAAGAAGTCGTAGAATTGATATATTTCCAGTGTAAATATCTTTCAGTCAAGTTGGGTCTCTCTCCTTTGAGTATTCCAATTCCTTCATCATTCGATTCTCTAGTATCCTTTAAACAAATACCCAGCTGTTTGGTTCACTCACACATACAAATTTTTTGATTTTACTATAATCATGAGTGAACAAAAGAAGCTTGACCAGGTCAACCTGCTAAGAATAATAGCCAAATTCCTTGATCATAGCCTTTCGACTTGAAAACAGAAAGACACACACACAAACAAACCACAATACACCACAGATGTATATAGTGTCTATCTTATGTGTAAAATACATGGTCGGAGTTTTAAAAGTAATTTATTCATATTTTTTCTCTCTCTTTCTTAGTTGTTTGTATTCTGGTCAGTCCTGATTGAGGAAATCTATGACTAAATATGTTACAGCATTGATGATTTGTCCTCTTTATACATCAAAGACTAATGTTGTCCATTGAACATTTTAAAGAGGGTAGGGTGTTTCTCAACTAGATATGTGATCATTCAGACTGCTATTTCTTGCAGTTTGATTGATCATTTATCTGTCTAGTATTCACCAGAAAAGCCTTGGTTGAAAGACAAATCTAAAATAGTTGACTTAAAAAGCAAAAAAAAAAAAAAAACCTGCATGTTATTAATGAAATAATGTATTATTTATTTGTATTTGATGCCGTTGTTTCTTTTTAATAGCTAATTCTATAACTAAATTCATGAATTAAATATTTTCTTGAATTACTGCAAATTAGATACAACTCATGAATTGAAATTCTAACGTTCTTTTTCGATTTTATTTCTTCAGCAAATGACTATGCCAATAATTACGGTGCTGCCCCAGCGTACGGCTCCTACTCGTATAGCGAACCATGGGTCAGATATCCTATTAATAGTAAGTATCTTTTATTTCACTTTGTTTTTATTACGTAAAACTTCCGCCCACACCCAATTTTGTTAGCACAACAACAGAAATAACATTCTTCTTTTTTTGCCGGGTGTAAAATCTCAATGCTAACAGAATAAGGAATTGGCAGTTGGAATGATCATACTTTTCTCAAAACAATAACAATTCATTAAAGAGAAGCGGTACGTTGGGCATGAGTCTTCTAGAATATACTCAGGTCAATAAAAGCTTTATGATGCGATTTGGTGAACAAAACTAAGAGAGATCATGTGCGCGCATATCATGTAGGTATGTACGCGTGTATGTTTCTCCTTGTCTTAACATCATACGAAAAATGTAAACAAGAGTTCCTGTTTCACAGTTAGTGCTGTATTTTACATGAGAACATGTCCAACCATAAGAAAATAATACTGTGAGAGTGTAAAGACAGTTAATGTAGAAAATCTACCTCAACGAACTCCATATGATTCACGCAAGCCTAGGAAACTGAATGTTAAAAAGATACTGCTGCTGATATTGATGAAACGGCTTCAGCCGAAAACTGAATCTGGTCTCAGCTTGTTAAAAGAATTATCTCTTGTCCTTTTATGCTTGACATTATTGTATGTCTCACAACAACCTTATTTTCTGCATTGTTAATATGTTGAAGGCACGTGGTTTGGAAGTTACGGTCATAAAATCGTGACTTTGATTCCTGGTGGCGCATTGTATCCTTCAGTAAGACAATTTATTTCAGGTTGCTCCAGACTTCTCAGCTAGCAAAAGCGAGTAGTGTCTCCGTGTCACGCTGAATCTCACTGAGAACTGCGTTAAGCGTATGCATGTTTGCGGAGTGCTCAACCACTTGCCCGATAATTTCACGAGCAGGCTGTTCCGTTAATCAGATCATTTGGAAACTTATCCGTCGCGAGCGACAGAGTGCTAGTCCCCATGTTCTGCAACTCCCCAAAAAACATAAAAACAGTATTGAAGTAAAATAAGCTATTCAGGTGTCCGCAATAGTTATTTTCCAGTTAAACAGTCACATCATCTTAAAATTGATTACATACACAAATAGCAAGTTCAGTGAGGAAAAACGGCACAAGTAGCTGAAACAACGATTCGCTGTAAGAAGACATGGCTCTTTACTCTCAGGAAGATAAGAAAGAACTGGATAGTAAATCTTCACAAGAGAATCCTGCTCATGCAAATGCTTCGATAACATCTTTTAAAAGGCCACCAACTGTGACGTCAAAAAGTGATGATTAGCAATCTTTGAATTCTTATGTTACAAAAGAGTTTTATATAAGCCACTAGTTACACAAACACAAACACGCGTGTTTGTGTAACATATATACATATATATATATATATATGTATATGTATATATACGTGTATGTATATATATATATATGTATATATTTAAATATATATGTATGTA
>NC_068986.1:57933938-57934742 GCF_001194135.2 Octopus bimaculoides | reverse complement strand
ATATATATATATATATATATATATATATATATATATATACACTCATATATGTGTCAATCTTTACATGTCTGTTAAATGTTTATAAATGTCTTAGGTGCTTCATGGTCCTTATGGAAGCAGTATTTTTCAAGAACAGTGTTTGTAAATTCTTAATACAAAGTCCGTATAAAACAATTTTATTCTTGTTTGCGCATGTTCAATATAATTCAATGTAATTTTGAAATAATATTTCTCTTGCTTGTTTTTTATTTTTAGATTCGCCGTACTATTACACGCCGTCAATCCGACCTGGTGATCCGGTCAGCTCCGTGGCCAGTTCATCGAAGACGTAAAGAAATTGTTTGTTTATTGCTTGAAATATTTAAAGTAACTCTACAGTCTCCTCTCCAGAAATAACATGTTGTTCTACTGAAGTCTCTTTTGATGGTTTTTGACCAAGTTCCAATATTTTGACGAATCCTGAGGTCCTATTTTCTGTTATTACAAAGTTAAAACAAACAAGAATATTTTTAATAGTTTGAATGAATGAAAAAATAAAAAAACAAAATACAAAATAAACAACCTAAATCATAATAATTACAATACTCTGGATTGTCTGAAAACGGAAGAAATATAAAAATGAACAACGATGATAATAACAGCGACAACCTATTATATTTTCTTTAATTATCGGAAAAAATGCAACATTATTACGACAGCGTTAATTGCTAAAAATAAACGCCATATCAGATTTGATTTCAATAAAATCTTGATATTAATAAACTAAGCAAAATATTGAAAAGAACTGAATTCTGAATATTCAAC
>NC_068986.1:57919944-57933928 GCF_001194135.2 Octopus bimaculoides | reverse complement strand
ATATATATATATATATATATATATAAAATAATAATAATGATATTAATAATGATAATAAAACGAAGCCTATTCATTCAGCCAGTCAAATTAATGCATTTAACATTCGTTAGTAGTCATTTCCAATCTACAGCTATCATCTCAAAACAAAAACGTTCTTGACATGGGCAGCGAAAGTCTGAACAAAAATCATACATAGGAATATATAAACTGTAAATCCATTTGTTTTGCTTCGTTATTTCTTCACCCTTCTACATTGTATTATTTTACGATTCTTTTTCTTTTGTTTGTTTTTCTAAATTTACCTCACCACTGATTTTCTTTTATCTAATCGGTTGTACTTATTTGATTGCTGTATGTAAATGATGATGCTAGTAACAATAATGATAATAGTGCAAACAAAATAAATCGGACCTAGGACATTCCAGATAACAACAATTCAATGCAATAAAAAATATATAAATAGATTGGTGACACCATCTGGAAAGCTAAAATTAAATTTGCTCGAAAGAGAGAGACAAATGAAAGAAGAGAAATGTCAGCAAAATATTGTCATCGTCATTGCTGCTTGTTTATTACAGACCAGATGTAGGAAACAATCGCTTAATGACGATGTGGAAAAGGAGGAAGAGGCGGAAAAGATAGCAACAATAACCCTGTAAACTGCTGCAGCAGATATTTCAAAGGGGAGTTGAACAAAAGGGACCGAAGTATGAGAAAGCAGGGGCATAAATATTAGGGTTACATTTAAGAATGCTTCTAAAATGGCTGACCAAATTCATGGCATAAGGACACAATGATTTTAATTTTTATTACGTACTTGTTATGTAACGTCTTCGAACCAAAAAGAAGTAAAGAAAGAAAAAACATGTGTATATTATAGGAAGGAAGACATAACGATATCATTGAAAATGAAAGGAAGAAAAGAGAATATTTTGAGGCTCAAGATATTCGTGGAACAAAAATATAACAGAAACTTCGAAGATTTTCGTAGACCAAGTATTTTAATTTCTTTTTATTGTAAAAAATTGGAAAAATAACATTATAAAACCCCATCAAAATCAAACACACAACCACAACAATTAAATAAAACAACATGCATTAAAAATTTAAATAAACTTATATTAAGAAGAAAAATAACTGTGAAGAATGAGGAAGAAATCTATGTGAAAAATACATTCGTAATATTTTTATTTTATTTTCTGTTCTTCCGATGAAATGTGAAAAAAATAAGCTAAAACAAAATCTATTGAAACTGAAAAATTATGACATAATCAACCTTTATTAGATTGTTTACTTGACCAATAATCCTTGGACGATGAATCCCTCCACTGCTGCAAGTATAGTGGGATGACAAATGATTCTGGTTGAAGTATAAATATTACTTGGTGAATGTTATAGGGCCAACGGGTGTTTCAGTAGTGGAAATGTCTGCTCTCTTTCTGTTTTTCCAAATATAAGAAAAACTATACGTTAAAATATATTTTTTTTTAGTCACACATAAACTTAATTTCTGATTTTTTTAAAAATAAGATGTATTGAATATTAAGATCAACCCGAAGGGAAAATGAGACATTGAATATGTAAGCTGTGAAGTTTGTATTAGTAAATTTTTTAAAAAGCTGACGACGAGATGGATTTGCGAATCATTTTCGTTTCATTGTCTGCGTTGAAGCTATAATACTCCACGAGACTACTTGCCTATACCGTCGGGACTGGCATAAACATCAAAACATCCGTTTTCTCGTCTTTATAAATCTGAATGAGGTTTTGAGCCTAGTCAAATTTAATATTTATCTCTTACCTTCTCGTAAATTAATGATAATTTTATATACATTATTTTGTATATTTTCATTTATTTAAAAAATATGTTCGTACCTTGAGATAAGATACGATGAATATTGAAAAGTAAATTGATGAAATAATGCATATTCGAACAATGAAACTGGGAGACATTTATTTTCGGTATTTATTAGCTGCACTTTCAGATGAATTTATGATTATGTGCATTTATTTCTTGTTTTAAACATTCATTTAGTTAGTTTATATTTTCTTCCTAGCATATATATGACAGAAGGTTTGGTAATTATCTTAGATCATAATTCTTCGGCAATTTATTTTAAAAGGATTCCTTATTTTGTATTACAAATTAATAACTGAGAGCGGCGCCTATGATTTTTTCTGTTAAAAATTGCAATTCTTATTCTTTTCTTCAATTCTTTCTCCCTACGTCCACACATGAGCTACCAAATCACTTAAGACTTTTACTTTTAGCAGCCAAAGAAAGGAAAGAAAAAGCGATAGTAAAAATTGCATCTGTTTAATAATTTCTGTTAGTTTCATTTAAACTAATTTTAAATCAAATAACTATAAACTCATCATCCTGAACTGCAACGATATAAATTTCATTTTAAATTTGATGAAAATATGTATGTTTATAAATCTAAATCCGGCTGCGCATTCGTTTGTTATTTTTTAATCCATTAACAACGTGATTAGTGACTATGTAAGGATAAGCACACGCAGACACACACACAAAAGTGTTTTTCTGTAAAAGTATTTATGAAAAAAAGAAACAAAAAAAAAAACAATTCAATATTAAACTGAAAGAATAATTCATACTTTTAGTTGAGTATATATTTATGAAACTTTTTCTAGCATAAGCTTGACGGTGACTCCGAAGTTTTGGCCTGCTTGCCTTCGTCAAACTTTCAGACTTAAACGATTTGTGAAAATTGGAATGTGTGATATATATATATAATATGTATATATATAGGCAAATTGTTTTAAGAGAAAACTCATTCATTCTCTACACTTGAGCCAATTCTAGGCAGTATGCCTAAACGTAAAGAAGCTTTAGTTTCAAAACTTCCAACTAAGATCAGACCAAGGTAAACCATAAACTCAGCACATGGCAGATCGTAATTATGACTCACCTGTTTGAAGTAGGCCCACTTACGGTGATAGTATCAATAAACAAAGTCTCTAGGTGGCTGCACAACCCACTAGAATTCAAGAGATCCACATTGTATAATGTGGATCTTGACGGGCCAAGATACACCATGTCTGAATAAAGAGAGAATGGTCACTGATAAAACGTCTCTGAGCGCTGGCCCGCTTTATTAGGGATTTTATGAGGTTAACCAATAATTATAACTGAGAGCAATGTGAACGTTACCCCTTCCAATATGATATATGGTTATTGTAAATTATTAAAAGAATCCATATCTTGAATGGATTCGATTTTTTTAAATAAGTATATAAACTAAATTTTTATTTTGTAAATTTTGAAACACATTTATCCAAATGTGAGACTTATGTTCAAGACTTCTGTTTAAATTTATTGCATCTTTTGCATTCTCTCTTCTGTTATATTGACTAATTATAGCGAAATTTTACAATATTTAAAATCAGACTTTTAAAACTAATATTTGTATATGACATACAACGTTGATGGCTTTTCAAAGTCAGTTTAAGGCAGTCTTACGACCTAAGAAGACTTACCTGAGAAATTTCTGTGACGTAAAAAAATTCCACATTGACCAGATTGTACATACATGAGATGAAATTGTTGAAAAACCAAATTAAAAAATAAGGAGAAATGAATATATATGGAAACTCGTTTATTACTTTCCTAAGGGTTTTAGTGATAAATGGTTTATTGAGTCTTCTTTCAGAACGAGTTGCTGCTTATATTCCTTGTTTTTCCAGGCCCGTTATCCTTTCACCAAGTAAGAGTGGGAGTAAAATTATAAAGATTTCACTCTGTATCTTCTATATTCAATTAAAAGTTCGCAAAAATAATTCATTCTCAAAATCTAGGGAAAAAATATCATGTAAAAATATTGTCATCGCCAGAAGATTCCACCGAATGGTTTGCAGGATAAATTTTAAGACTAAAAAAAGATAATAATGTATGAAAAAAAAAAGGTTAATATATTAAGTGTTTAAACTTCTTGCATTATTGTATTGTTTCTTAATTGTTATTATTAAGAGAACAAACATCTACTGATCCGAATTTCAGATGAGGTTTCAATAAGATCTATATTAAATTGGTTTTTCTCAAGCAAAACAATTGGAGGGATATTTTGTTGTTTTTTTCTGTTCGTTTTTATTAATTTTTTTTTCTTTTTTTTTCTGCTTAATAAATCGGCTTATTTTCTTGGTGGGTGGGGGGGAAATCGCACTGGAAATCATTTTGAATATTTTTGTTTTTCTTTTTAAATCATAAAGGTAGAATGTTATACACAAAATAAATAAATCAGCAACTAAGTTTTCGGTGTTCCTTTTTCATTTCTGTCTTATTTTATCACATTCAAAATTTCTACATGATATTCATTTAATTTTCTCGTCTTAGTAGATCTCATGATTTCATTAAAATGTCTTCAAGACTGGGGATGTTAGTGTGAGAAGAGCAGGAGAAATCTCCGAATACTCAAACCGAAGATCTGGCCCGAATTCATGCTATAAAATAGTCTCCACAAAAGTTATACAAAGGCCATATTGTAATGATAAATTAAGCAATGACCTACGCCCATCATCTATAAAATTCTGACAAACTTTGAAACAAAGAAATTTAGTTTTACCCTGGAAATAGGCAAACGTTCGATGATGATCATTCTTTTCGTACGGTTTTCAAGATGGTTGACTTTCATCATCTATTGAATGTTTTCTAAATGAAGATTTATCTACCCATTTTCTATGCTCCTTTATATCGAAAAAGAGTTCTTTTAACGATATTTATTATTTCCTCTCATTAACCTCTGCAATTTCAAAATAATCTTTCAATCTCACTCGAAATGTCATTATGTTAGAGGTATATCACTTATTCCTCCTTGATATCGCAGACACTGTGAGTATACTCCCATGCCCCTCTCCCTCACAGGGCAGTGTATCCACTCCTGAAAGAGACAGAGACACATACAGAGAGAGAGACAGAGCAGGAAAGAGAAGAAATGGTTCCGTTATTCATTGATAGTTGACCTCGGTGTAATTTGATCTCAGAACAAAGAAGCATTACAATTAATATTGCAAGATACTCTATGTGATGCTCTGTTGAATCTGCCAATTTATCGCCATTTTTCTCTCCTGTTTTCATAAAATTTCAAAAATCTTATCCCATCTTTTATATGTATTTAGAACTGTATTATTCAATAGGTACTTCCTTGTTTCATTTGTGGAATATTTGGTTGCTATGTCTAGCAAGTTTATCGATCACGGTTTAAAATCAGAAATGTAAATGAAGAATATTGAATGAAAGAAATGATAGCGCCACTAGTGTATATTTTACTACGTTTAATTAAAACTTAAGTTTAGATCATACTTCCCAGAACTCCTGAGCTGAGAAAATAGTGATGTCAAGTGTATTGACAGAACTCCTTCCGTTTAAAATAGGATTACATTGTGTCTAATGAAAAGAACTGTAAGATTTAAGAGAAAAATTTATATGTTTTTTTAAAGTTTTTAATTTGTGATTTTTTGTTTCTCGACCTGCACCTAATACTAGACAACTTTCCTTCAAACCACACCCTACTCTCTTAAAAAGAATACGCTGGGTAATGGAGTCGAGAACACATCATTCGTTTTTATACTGCATAAAGAAAGAGGGAAGAAAAGCGCTCATGACTCTTTTTTGAGGGCCTCTGAAATAGGTGGGCGCAATTAGGGAAAACACTATACCTAAACTGGAGACTTGGTTCCAATGCTCGCTAAAGACACTAAATAACAGATTAAGTTAGTCACACAAGTATTACCGTTGTTTGATCAAATGTCTGCTCAATTTGAGAAGACCTGGACTCAAAGCAATAACAATCACACATTGCATAATGTAATCTAGGGTCTTAATTCTCCTAAGAGTAAGTCATAACTGGAATGTCTTTGAACAAATCGATAGCGACGATGACTAATACAACCAGTACCGAAGCTGCCTTGAATCGATATTTTGTAAACTCGCTGCTTGAAATTCGGTAGGTCAAGGGTTACTAAGTTTTCCTCGTTTGGCTTGTATTTTTCTATATAACCTCATGTTGTCTTTGATCAAAAGAATTGACCTTCCGTAACCAAATCGACCCCTTTTACCTTTCAGACACAGTACATTTAGGACTACATTATCCAATATGTCTTTGAGAGATAGTAGGGTGTGATTTAAGAGAGATTTGTCTGCTACTTCTACAGATTGAACGAGATAAAGAGGTTTCAGGCCTAAATGTTTGCAACTCTGCTAAGAATACCTAAAGACAAGTTCATGTTAAACCAGCCATGAACTCAGAAGTTAAAGAACCAGAAAATATACCACATAACCCCTTATCAGACGCTCTAAAAATTCCGCTAATTAAATGTCCTAGACTGTTACTCTATTTTATCAAACATGAAAATGCGAAAGGTAAATTTGATATTGGCAGGGTTTGAACACAGAGCGCAGGATTAGATATTTAATCCTGCATTACCACAACTGCTAATTTCTCACCACCAAATAACTTTTGTTTTTCTATAAAGGCCTTGAAAATACACAACTAAAGTCAAATTTGGGTAACGTTTGAATTCAGAAAGCAAAAGTCAGTAATTAAGTACAGTAAAGGATTTTGTCCGACGCTTTGACACAATCATTACCACTGATCTCGATGCAGCCAAGTTTCGATCTGGACGGTGTGCATCATCTATTGAAATTGTTATGAAGATTAAAGTTGTAAATTTTTCTTGTCTCTATATGTACTTTCAAAACTTGAATCAGAAATAACGTATAAACTATTTTCTTTTTCTTTTACTTTTTACTTATTTATTAGCGATTGCCACCGAATCGTAGTGTCGTAGGGGAGTCATTGTAGTCGCTATACATGAAGCACCTCCAGCACTTTCAGGGAAAATTCACTGGACAGCGTTCATTTTAACTATTTTATGCCAGTGAATGGAATTTGAATAACCTAAGCTATGAAATCCAACCGAGTTACTATTAATGCTACCTACACCGATTTAAATGAATATGTTCATACAACAGGAATGTTTGGAGCTGATGGAATACAGGGAAGAAGAAAGAATATAAACCGCCGACGTTCAAAGGAAAGTTCCATATACTATCGAATGTTACCACCTTGCTTCATATAATAACACATTGTGACAGCAACAAGCAACGCATGAGAACAGTTGTAAAACATTACAAACGGAGATGTTCATATTTAATTAACTTGTAGAAGCTTTAATAAAATAATTGTTTCATAATTCATTTTATCATTAATAACAACTGCAAATCCCAAGACCACATCATCATTTTATTCCATACTTCGACGCTTTCATTTCTATACAAGGGAACTGGTTATAATCAACAGTGAAACCGAATTCCATTTTCTATCTGGGAGGCTATCTAAAAATTTAGGATTTTCGCCAAATTAGGTTGTTATCAAAGCTAAAATAGTTACATACATAGGCACAATGCCATAAATATCATAAATATGTTTTTGTGGATAGTTAGATCGGGTAAATCAATTCCTATTGCATATTTTAAAAAATTTATATCGCATTTGGTGAACAACAGCATCATTTGTTACAAGTTTCAACCGGGTTAATCATGAATTTCACAACGTAATTCGGGCGAGATACACATCACTTCGTTTTAAAATAGCGATTTATCGGTATTCTCACTGATGAATTATAATAAGACGCGCGTGCACACACTCACACACACATAGGTACGTACATATATGCATACATGCATGCATACCAAAATGTCATTCAGAAAACATTAGTCTAACTGGGGCTGTGGTAGAAGACAATTGCCAATGTAGTGCTTAGAGAGACACAACCGAGAACGATGTGGTTTCCAAGCGCACTTCTTAACCAAACAGTTGCTAATTTATTTGATCGAACTCGGGATTTGAGCTTATAATAGAGACATAAATATAATATTGTATCACTTGTGCCATCTATCGTCCCATATGTTCAATAAGAAATGGGTATAGTATTGACATTTATGACAAAAAAGTGAATCCTGGGTATCAATGCTTATGTTTTAATCACTCATATAAGACATAGCTTATATGAATTATGTTCCTTTGCGTAATTAATATTTCAAGAGCTTCTCTGCACCATCGTTTTTTCTTCAAGATGAGTCCGAGATTTTTATCAGATGTTTAATAAAATTGTACCGTTATTGCTCGAAATTAACATCAAGGGCTACTAAGGCATATAGAAGTAAATCTAGTGAAGAAAATTCAACTGAAACACTGATAAATGTTAAATGCATATATATGTGTGTATGTATATATATATATGTATTCACATACATATACATAATTTATATGTAAAGGTGAGAGCTAAGGATCCAGGTATAGGAAGTTAGTAAGCTTCAAGCAGTCTGTAGAACATATACATATATATGCGTGTGGGCGCACACGCACACACACACACACACACACACACACACACACACACACACAAATATATGTATATATATACATGCATATCTATTTATGTACAAAGGTATATGCATATATCGTGCCTAACTTAGTAATTTGTAATAATTTGGGGTTTACTGCTTGCGAAGCAATTGCCGTATCATTCATATTGTTTCATGTCGTGCAGGAATGTAATCTCCGAGGCGACAGAACTACACAAAGCGAGAAAATGGAAAATGGTAAATCATCTAATTTAAACCCTGGTGTATTTAACTTCACGATAGAAATTGCTGAGTAACCAATCATTTAGCGATTTTCCTATTCCTTTGATCTTTGCAATTGGTTCTAAATTCCGCTCATACTTATTTAGTAGTAGCCTTAATTTAGCATTCTTAGCATATACAGATATAGTAAAGTACCTGGAAAAATTGAGAGCTTATGAAATTTTAAGACTGTTCAGGAAGCTATGGGAAATCACGTTTATTATGTCAATTTTTACGAAAAAGAAAGAAAAAATAAATGATTAAAAATAAAAAAAAATATGCACTATTAAGGACCTTTCTTATCCTTCTCCAAAGAAATAATGAAGCTAACCTATAACAGGAAAATCACCCCAGGGCATATATTTTATTAACCATTGTCCTTGCTATAGTATCAAAATCGCAACATAATAATAACGGTATCTGATTTAGGCACAAGGCCAGCAATTATTAGGGGATGATTTAATCAAACTATCACAGTTAGGTTATCATCCACATAAGTAGATGGACTGCTGCTGCTGCTGCTATGAGGAAGAGATTTCTGGTCTTTTTCAGTTAGTTACTGTTGTTACTGTAGTTGGTTTTCCTCAACTTCGCCGGAGCGTGGTGGTGGTTGCATCTCATAGCTCGCTTCTGGTAATGAGCACAGAAGAGTTTTATTTGTTGGCTCACTAGATATGCCTTATTTCGCCGAAGGACTACACCTGGATTGGACAAATAACAAAATGATTTGTTGTTGTTGCTAATTTAAAAAAATATTCTGCGCAGTAAACGTTTATACGTGTTTTACTTCCGCATATGAAACAGGTTCTGCATATGCAACTTCTGGTTGGTTTGCCTCAAAAGCTGAATACATAGTTTTGATTCTCATGAATATTTGTTTGTTAATCGTAATCCCACTTAACTACCTATGGTTAAATGTTTCATGTGCACTGATCATCACCAATTTCCCTGACTGTGGCCTTTATGTTTTCCTCCTTAAATATTGTTGAACCAGCTTATGTGCTGGTGTCCCACGTACTATTTTGGCTTATCTTCTGACAATGACATACAGTGCCGCATGCCCTCCGTTTCTAATCACACTAAAGCTATCTGCCAGAATTGTCTCCAAATGTTTGGATGAGATCAGAAAATATGTTGTGACTTGTCATAGACACAACAGGTTTTCTTCTCTCACGGCCTGCCTAATCACTTGTGGCAGACTGGCCTCAGGTCGGGGCACAAAATACTTCCAAACTTTTGATCTCTTGGGGGAAATGTTTCATGCGAAGAGTTTTTCTGTTGCAAACGTTAGCAAAAATCAGTTTATCGTTGCTTCTGATCAGATCCGAAGGGAGATATGAATTCATACAGTTGTTGATTTCTTCTCCGTTGAGTTAAAATGACTGTGTTTTTTCCCTGTTCGTGCATGTTATAAATACTTTACGTTGCAATTAGATTCGCATAATTTTTTCTTAGCATTTTCTGTGTAATGTACTTTGTAATTTTTCGGTTTTCCTTTTGGAGGTGTGTTGTGGCGTTTCCACCCAAAATTCTTGTTTTAAAAATACACCCTCCTTGTCAATCAGAGTAAGGTGAAACTTCAAACTGCATTAAGTCATCTGTATTCGAGTGTTTTGGGTAATTACTTTGTCAGCCATAAACCCCAACAGTTATAATAAAATTGGTTTCAAATTTTAGCACAAGGCCAGTAATGTTAAGGTGGGGTACAGGTTAAACGATTAGACCAACCCCAAGTACTTAACCGATACTTTATTTTATCCACCCCGAAAAGATGAAAGCAATGATGAGGTCGGTGGGACTTGAACTCCGAAAGTAAAGAGCCGAATAACAACAGCAACAATAATAACTGCTTTTAATTCAAGCACAGACCATTCGAAAGAAAGAAGTACAACCGATAGAAAGATCTAGACACCAATATTACTGGTATTTATATAAACAATGTAAAGATAAAAATCAATGATCATAGTGACTGGTCTCGAAGACAGAACATAGAAAAGAAGGAAAAAATACAAAAATCAAAAAGTCAACGACCATAATATACTGGAAATCGTTTAGACCGATATTCTACAATTTCGACTATCTCCCTCGATGGAACCAGCATCTAAAACAATAAAATAACAAAAGAACGAAATAAACAACGGCAAGACGGTCGAGCAAAATATCTCAAATGGTGCAGTACATTGGCTTTCATTAAAACTTGGCATTAGACTTTAGATATTAAATCCTGCTGGGGAATTTATTTTTTCTTTTCGTTATCTTCAATCGGGGACATTATCAAATGGTAAAACAGGCTGCATTTTATTACCTGTGGCTCCAAATAAATCGAATTTCTTCAACACCGATATTGCGACCGACAGGCATTCCTATATAAAAAATATTTGATCTGAGTAGTAGTAGACAAGGAAATTTATGCAGATGCTTTATATTTTTATTTATTTATTTTTTTTTTCAATCTCAGAGAAGCGGTGAGTGTGAAAGGTGTTGGTGTTGTTGCCGCATGTCTATGTATAAAAGATCTTTGATGTTAACGCTATTGTTCTTAGGGCCCTTCTTATTGTTGTTGCTGTTGTTGGTTGTGCAGTAATGATGGCAGTTTTATTGTTTTCATTTTAGTTGTTATGACTGCTGCATCTTTTCTCATTGTTGTCGTGTCTTTTTTTATATTCAATTTAGTTTTCTGCCATCTCATTTCCTACTAACTGCCTATGTTGGCTTTGGATTTTAATTTCTCGTGGGTGTATAAAATATCTACCAACAAATCAGAATGCAATGAAACGATAAATTTAGCAATAAGAGCTACGTGAATATCAACGGAGTAAAGAAGACCAACTTATTGGCAGTGACATTTCGTCTTTACAGGAGTGGTATGTTAACGGACGAGGCGAGAAAAATTTCGCTGTGATTTGGGCTACTGTTTTGTCGACATAATGTGCTGCTCTTGAATTCAATAGGAAGGTCAAAAAACTATATATCAAGAAGGCAAGGTTTATCCTGAAATATCTTTATCAAACAAGACTTACATAATCATTTCTTTTATATATACATACATATACATGCACACGCACGCGCTCACACGCACATACACACTGAGTAGTAGGTATGTGAAAGTAGTGTTGTGTGTGAACAAACATTTAGATCGATTCAAATAATTATGGAACATAGTTGATCTGTACAAAGGCCATACTCACTGCTGCTTGCCGTTGAGAAGAATTCTCGCTATAGGCAATAGGTATTAAGAACCCAAACAGTCATTTCATGGTGCAACTTCTTCACTATCATCAGCTTCATGTACTCAAGAGAGATAACTCTGAAATTACTCTGGAAGCCTTCGCTTCTTTCACAGCTTTCAAATGCTGATTGGGATTGCAGAAAGCATCTTGGCTTATCTAACCAACTCCACCGGACCCCGTCCAATGTAAATTTCGGCTTAGTGTGTAGAGACACATTGCGCCCAGACATGTATCTAATTTAACTTTGTGACAAACAACAATGAATTCTGAAAAAGAGTCATTTACACATCGGTATGAGATCAGATTACACCACTGGAGTAGGAACATCTTTCCTTCTAGAAGCGGTTAAATGATTGCAAAGTTATGAGATTATCATTTAGTATGTGCGGAAATAATGCTGTTAGCTTGTCCATTAAAACATGTATGGTATAAGCACATTCCAAAAGCTAATAAATAATACGTGATAAAAGAATTAGATCACTGGAGTCCGATACCTTACGAGCTATCATGGAATACTACGTAGAAAGTGTTCAAATTTGCGAAGCTGAAATGGAAGGCAGGATGATTCGACAATCAGTTCTAAAGCGGAAAATAAATATACTTAAAGAACAATGTTTCGGTACATTATTTATTATCAAAAATGTTACTTAAGTTTTAAAATGACAAGTAACTTTTACGCCACGCTGTTTAGTGTGTTTCCCCTATTTCAACTTTACTATTAAATCTCTATAAGAAAGCTTTCAGAACGTTTTTACCGGTTAACAACCTGTCATTGTAAATGGTACGCGGCAAAGCAGGCCTTGCCGTCTACTCAATAAAATACATAGTAAATAATCCACACACACACACACACGCACACGCACACTCACATGTGTATGTATATGTATGCATATAGATGTACACTGATATGCATGTGCATATATGTATAATTATTTTCTTATCTATTTTTCATTTATGCTATCACTTATTAGCTACATTTTCATAACTTTAATGGCTTATGCAAGTGTAGAAGGTAATTATATATCTGTAAATACACCTATGTTCTCAGAAATTTTCCAAAAAAATATTTGATATAGAGATACAAGAAGCATTCTCAAAGTTTTGAAACTTCGTTTTGGGGAGGCAGTTAGATTATTCTAAGTTTAGTATACCATTGCTATACCCCTAATAAATTGACGGCCAATATTTATTATATCATTTATTCCAGATTCAATGAGATAACTGTAACATCACTTTCAACACCTCCTACTAAACACTGCTTGTCACAGATGACTAGTTTGCAGAATGCAGTTGAGACCTGAAGACATTGTGGAAGCTTAATATGTAATAAAGTTTTCTGTTAACAAACTGTACTTTGTGGAAGTTTCTAGGGGGTTCAGGAAGATATTTAGTTGCAAAAGGCCAGAGCACATGCATCAGGACAATGCACCGGTCCACAGTTCCATCCTGGTAACCAACTATTTGACAAAGATGGGCATCATATCTAACCCTCATCCTCCCTACAGTCCAAGGTTTGGTCTCTGTGACTTTTGGTTTTTCCCAAGCTGAAGGAGAAGATGAAGGAAGTTGTGAGACGAGTCCTAGATTCCTTCACTTTGAAGAACTTTCACGAGACCTTCACGAACTGCCGGGAGCGCTACAAATAAGTGTATTAAAGTCAGAGAAACATTACTTTGAAGGATATTAGAGCTTTGTACTTCTCTGAAATAAGCAAATGCCTCCCTTTAAAAGTCTGAACACCTCTGGAATATACGTTCTATATATGTGTCTTAACTAATACGTAACTCTTAATCTGCACCTCAGTTTTGCATATAGCTACAACCTTCCTTTGAAATACATTTTGGCATGTTTACATGAACGCACATAATTTGTGTCAACAACTAACACCTACAACGCCTTTACTCTCCCAACACCTAATTTCTACACAATTTTAATTCACACAAAAAAAAAAAATACCTTTATTTCTCATTAAATTTTAGTTATACTTTTTTTCATTTCTGAAAAAACTTTTCTAACAGATCATTTAATATATAAGTTTTTCTTACCTAATTTCACTTCTCTGTTAATTTCAATGTTCGCTATTTTGCGCACGTTAATGCTTGCCTGC
>NC_068986.1:57917707-57918446 GCF_001194135.2 Octopus bimaculoides | reverse complement strand
AGAGAGAGAGAGAGAGAGAGAGAGAGAGAGAGAGAGAGAGAGAGAGAGAGATACTCAAATCGCACACACGCATATAAATAATCATATACGTACACACATGCTCACACGCACACACACGTTCACATACACACATCCTTATTTTTTTAAAATTTTCTATCCTTTTTGCATTTCCATTTTTATGTTAACGAAGACAGTTTTTGTTTTTTGTTTTAGCTTTGCTTAGCACCGGATTAACACTCAACAGGAAAACCGTTGACTAAATGCATGGCACCCGTCACTTTCAGTATATTTAGGGATAACTTGGAATACATTATCTAATGTGATCTCACATATTTACAGATCGTGAAGTATAGTTCTATTTATAGCACTTTGAGTGACCAACTGGATCAATATAATAACTGAAATAATAATAATAATAATAATAATAATAATAATAATAATAATAATAATAATAATAATAACAAATTCCAATTGCATCAAATTCAAGAATTAGACGAACTAGAAACACCTGCAGAGAAAGCTAAGCGCTTGAAAACCCGTGCTAAAATTGCTGCCTTAGATATTATGACTGAAAAATGGCATGGAAAACCTCTCAATGGCAAATACCCAAAGAGAGCGAATAATGCAGATATTGGCAAAGCCCTTACCCATCAATGGCTAATGGC
Source organism: Octopus bimaculoides (assembly GCF_001194135.2). Taxonomy (NCBI): domain Eukaryota; kingdom Metazoa; phylum Mollusca; class Cephalopoda; order Octopoda; family Octopodidae; genus Octopus; species Octopus bimaculoides. The sequence continues at coordinate 57,917,781 of NC_068986.1, read as the reverse complement.
CTCTGGCTTGAAATCAGAAACAGAGGGGTTTATCATAGCAGCCCAAGATCAATGCCTACCTACAAAGAACTACC
>NC_068986.1:57910760-57916965 GCF_001194135.2 Octopus bimaculoides | reverse complement strand
GTCTCTTGAGGTCTCTGGGTGAGACTTGGATCCAACTTGTACAAATGCAAAGCAAAAGTCAAACATAAAATAATAATAATGATAATAATAATGATGATGATGAGGATGATGATGATGATGATGATGATGATGATGATGATGAGGATGATGATGATGAGGATGATGATGATGAGGATAATGATGATGATGATAATAATAATGATGATAATAATAATAATAATAATAATAATAATAATAATAATAATAATAATAATAATAATAATAATAATAATCTCAGTATCTTCAGACTTGCAAGAAGCGGTTGTTTGCAACAAAATCGTCCCTTCTACAGGAATTGAAAGAGCATGCACACTAATCTGGCCAGGTGTTTACTGTGACAAGACATCTTGGTGGCAGGGATTCAGACTACCGAAGTGATGTAGGTGTTAATCACTTCCATCTAACTTTTCAGCGTCGGCTTTTTCTTAGTTCATATCTATTTGGAGATCCGATCTGAAGCAGAACTCCAGCTCCGGTATATCTGCAGAAGACATCACAGGTATGTTATGGACTTGCCTTTTTAGGTGTCAAGTTGCAAGTCCACCAACTTGTTCCGATATTTGCGAGCCCGTATAATCACGGGTTTCTAGTAATCTTCTAGTACGGTAATGACCGTTTCTATTTCCAAAGTTTCTTGTACCTTGATAGTGACTGTGTAACGGTATATAAACTCGACTTTTCTGTATCCCAGTTCAAGAGTGACGCTTCTCATATTTGTGCACTTAAGTTCGTTCGTTAATTTATTTTAAAATATGACACGTAAAGTCGTGTTAGGACACCACCTAGACAACTGAATGTTTTGTGAAGTTTGTGTCGACTGTATGGTTTATGTTTTTGATATTACTGTTAGAATAAGTACGAGTTTGACTTGCTTTCGTTGAGCTTTTTTAGTTGATGATTGAACAGGAATACTGAAGATAAATGGACCTAAGCACTCCTTAGCAGTCCTAGGGAAAACTATGGCTCATGTTCGTGAACATTTGCTGAGGTAGTTGTGTAAATGAAGATGAGTAAGTACCAAAGTGCTGCTCCATAGATTTCTATTGCAAGAGTTTGAAGTTGAGAGTTGGAATTCGGAAAATATTTCCCATTTCTCTTGTTCGTTCTTTCATATATGCCAGCCTTTATAGTAAAACGTTCGAATAACTTTTATGATCGCAGACCGTTCTTATCCGCATTCCAGAAAGTAGACACATATAGTGCAGAAGCACAAAATATTTTCACTCATCCAAATTTAACGTTTCGATAACCGGTAAGCATAAAACTGGGTACAGTTTTTAAACGGCAACAATTGCGAAATTAGTTTTACAGACTTGTTACAACGAGAAATTGTTAACGTTTAGGTTTGATGTTTGTTTTTGTTGTTGCTATTGTTTTTTCTGTTCTAAATTTCGTTTTCCGTTGCGGGTGTTTTGTTTATCGTTTTGCTTGTTCCCCCAGCACCGAGCCTTCAAGATTTCTGTTATTCATTCATTTATGTATCTATGTAGAATTTCTTCTTTAACGTTTCCACTATACACTAATCAAACCGTACTCATTTATCATCCTTTCCGCCACTCCCTTTCGCACTCACACGTACGGATACGGGCACAGACACGCGCGCGATCACGTACACACACATGCACATACACATACACACACAAGCAGAAAGCAAAGGAGGGTGAGAATGATAGGCAGAAATGTGAGCAAAAGTATGAATTAGTGTATGTAGGTAAGTGTTTCAGATTTCGTAAAAATAGGAAACCAAAATACACAGCTGACTCCTGAAGCTGCGATGTTTACATCAAGAAGGTATTTCAGTAATTTCAATATTTACTAATTTTCACCCCCCCACACACACACATATCATAGATATATACGTACATGCATGTGGCATGAAAGGCTGTGACGTCAGCATATGGAGATATTTCAGCACTCTATAATGACATTATCCCCAAGAACTTTTGTCATTGACACAAGCCCGCTGAAAAGAAATAATTGGTCGCTTTCTTTGGAAAAACGCGAAGAAGCATTTTATTTTATAGAAAAGTATAGCAGTAAAAAAGCGGAGAAAAAGGACTGGAATTCAACACCTGCGATAATTACGATAAACACCATGGCTGGACAGGAGACCAGGGTCAGCTATCGCAAGTCGCGGAGGTATCGAGAGAAATTTGAGCGGACCTTTGAATTGAACCAAAACTTGTATATGTTCTATAGAAGGGCTAGGGAAGATCTCTTCTTCGATAGGTTACATAAAACGGATGATGAATGAGTTGAACCTAAAAAATAATAATTACTCCAAGGTCAGTGCAGTGCCTAACTTTGACAACAAGCCGTGTTGATCGAGAGAAAATTAGCAGTTAACCCCTTTGACCATCAGAATTACAATCTTAAAAATGATAAAACTCTAGAGATGTTTGTGTTTACCCGAAATATCTCAGAAATAGTACATTTTATCTTTTTTTTTTTAGCATATTTATATTCATACTTACTTTCGGCAGAGCAGTACAATTTTTTGTGATATTTGGACCTCTATTTATTAATGAAAACGATTAAACACAATGTTTGTCTGTTATTTCTTGACGAAAAAACATGGCTTCCGTGACGTCAACACACATACACACATACAGAATATACACACATATAATGAATGTCATAGCGTGTCAATCAACACAAACACACGTCCACTATCTGGGTCATATACACACGCGCGCACAGTTTTCACGCTCTCTAAGAAAAAAGAAAAAACGTCGACGTTTCGACATACACAGTATTTCAATAATTTAAAAATATGTTCAACTGAATGTGATTTCAAAGATGTAAGTTGTTTGTACAGTAAGTATTTATATATTAGCTTTCTTTAAAGAGACAATATTTTAATGTATTTTTTAATGATTGCTGCAAAACTGCTGAACGGGAAATCACTTGAGATCGACCTGAATGTCGGTTATAGAAAAGTTATAGAAAGCTCACCTTCTACAGGGCAGTCATCGATAACTTGTTCAAAAGAAGAAATAAACGCTGGGATTGATATGTCAGACTGATTTGCAGTTGTACACACAACACAAGTAACTCAATGTCAAGGGCTAAAACTTAAAGGCCCATTGCGTCCTTGAAATTATACACAAGTTGCTTAAGAGCATTGATCTAGGATCACAACAGAACACACGTTTTGGTAACTGAAGAGCAAGGCAGAAGGAAAGAAAGGTGTCCAGGATTGTGCTGAACCACTCCTCATTAACATAACTGTTCTTAAGGAAGTAAAACAGTACCTTCGGAACATGCTGACAGGTTAGACAATTGAAAGGTCTTGTTAAGCTTCCAACTGCTATAATCAATGCCATTAAGAGGCTACAACTACATAGACCAGAGAATTATCATTATGAGTTGAGGCTGCCACTATAGTCATTAATAGAATTAGGCTATCGAAGTAATATTTCTGGCTGACAACTTGTCATTAATGCTTTTGAAACTCTTGTCAGTCACGTAAAACAGCCGACCAGGGGTTCAAATACAAAGCCTGCATGATAAGAGGTGCAGATGAAAGAAATATCAATTTCACCCACACCCACTTGTTGATGACCTTAAGCTGTACTCGAGTGATATTCATGACGCCAAGAAGTAGTTAGAATTAGTCACAACATTCTCTTGGGAAATAGGAGCGGAGTTTGGTGCGTAAAAAAAATGTTCATATTTAATATTCGAGCGAAGAAAGACTGACGACAAGAGAAGGAATATGAATATCAGGGACTGCTTTGTCTCCCATATCATAAGTGATGAATGTTATAATACCTTGGAATTGACGAGATTATTCTATATGTTGGCGCAATGGTTAAAGCTATAATGACAAAAGAAGATACAAAAGTTAATGCTGTTCGCATTCTATAAAACTACAACTACATCCTACAAAGTGTGGCTGTGCTAGTAACAAGATTTGGGGTGTTAGATTGGGCATTTGAAGAAATTGGAGATCAGGACTAAAAAGATATTATCAATGACTGATAACATTCACATCAACAGTGACAATGACAGAATCTATGTCAAGCGGAGGAATGGAGTTAGAAACATGAGATCAATTTCGAGCGTCATATTGTGTCAAAAACTACTGAACAGCAAAGAGAGAAATGATGCGTCTACATACTCAGTTGTGAAGATAATAACATGTTGAGCTTAGACGGAGAAATGGACAAGTGCTCCGAATTTACAGCTGCTTCATGTCAACTAGGAGTGGCTGGACTGTTGACCAATTTAAACAGAGACTTGGAAGATTAATATTTCTCATCGGCAGACAATGCATGAGTACTTACTCCACAAGCTAAAGAACGACAGTAATTTCACCTAGAAGTATATGCATATACCGTTCAAGAACAGGAGATAGCTATTAGATACTTGATCAACAAAAGAGATAAAGACGTTTCTAAGCCTTTGCATTGTGATAGAAAGTGTCGACTACGTCATAGCAGTGTGGAAAATATCAGTAGTTGTCCAAAAAACATCCGCAAGATTATCCCATCTCATGAGATACGAGAAAGACAAGATACAATGCTGAATGCTAAAAGGATTTTACTGACTGCCAAACGCACATCACAACCAGAAAGTATCCACACTTTTAAGAATAAAGAATACTAATGGGATATTCCATTAAAACAGAAATCGGTTAAAGTACAGTGGGTCAGGTATAACTTTCTGGGATAAGGAGCGAATCTCCTCAAAAATTGGAGAAAAGAACATCTACGCAGGACTGACGAGAAAATTACAGCTCTTATATCCAAGTTATAGATTTTGATTTGTTATTATATATGTTATTATAGGTGACGACAGATTTGAATGAAAATCTGAAAATGCTTATTTTCTCAAAAAAAAAAAAAAGAATGCAGCGGGGTGATTGGCATTCTTTAGATTCAATCGATTGGAGGAACGAAGAAAATTTGTAAAATATTTCTGTGATTCTACAATTGCATTCCGTACGAGAACTTACGCACACAATCACATATACATATAAAATACATATGAAATACACAAGAAATACATATGAATGCACACACACATGAAATATGCAGCTGTTTCGCGTCGTAACTCGCACACCCACGAGAGCAAATTTGTCCACACATACAACATGTTTTTTTTTTTGCATGCTACTGATATATTTCTATGCTGTTCAGCCCTATACTTCTATACGAGATGCTTTCCCGAGAACTACGCTGCAGTTCTCTAGCTTTCTATTGTATATCTACGTCAAGATATACAGAATGCAAGTTTTGAACTAAAACGAAGGTAATAGCCCGATGCTATTTGTGACACCAGTTATTTGTTGATCACTGTTTTTCTATATCTGTGGAGGATAAATTTTTAAAGCATGTGGTTTGAAGTGGACGCTTGCTACTGATGATGAGCAAAAATGTAGAAATCTAGATTTAGTAGCCCTACCACCACTGCTGGATGCTTTTCGTCTACTACTTCCGTTCTTTATAGCATTATACATTATATAAGAAGCTTTCTCAAGATGAATACCACAGTATTGTGGTTTTCTATTAGTATGTCCACATTAAGCAAGATAAACAGAATGCTACTCTGAACCAATACTGCTACTGTTACCTATGGTGACATTTTATCTTGTCTGCCAGCCATTTACAACACCAGTGATTTGTTAATCACTGTTTTTCTATATCAGTGGAGGATGAATTTATCTAAGCATGTGGTTTATAGTGGACGCTTACAACTGATGACGCTCATAGAAACAAGGATTTAGATTTTGCAATTCCCCCGCTGCTGCTGCTGGGTGCTTTTCGTGTGCTAATGATATACTTCTGTACTTTTTAGCACTATACGTCTATACGAGATGCTTGAAGTTTTCGAGCTTTCAACAATATATCCACGTTAGATAAGATATGCAGAATGACATTTTGAACTAATAATGCTTGCGTCGCTAAACACACACACAGACACAAGCGCGCGCGCACACACACACACACACACACACACACACACACGTTTGTATGTGTATATATTCACGAAGACACATATGTGCGCATGTACACACACCTTACAAACAGTGATATACATAAACATACCTACACACATCCATCCAATCATCCATTCATGCACACAAACACACACACACATACACTTATCTATCTGTCTATCTATCCCCCTCTCTCTTACTCTGTGTGTGCGTGTATATATA
>NC_068986.1:57905747-57909507 GCF_001194135.2 Octopus bimaculoides | reverse complement strand
TATATATGTTGATAAGGATAGGGGAAATGAAGCAACAAGCAGATGTCCCTGTGAACGACTAAGCGAATGTAATGGCTTCCACCAGTAAATGAAGGAAAGATCACGAGTAAAAACATAAAAAAGAAAAAGTAGAGGAAGGTAAAAGAAGAGAAGAAACAAATATATCACTAAAACTAAAAGCGAAACCCAAAACCACCAAAAACAAAACGAAAAACAAAAAACAGCCCAAATATGGGGGCTCAAATAATATCCCCATCTCTAGGGGAGAGAAAAATTTGGAGTAAAGACGAGAAGGAAGTGCAAATTGTACCTGCAAGGCAAATGTTGGTATGAGGAAGACGGTTCAAATTGCCGGTTTGCTTACCCGAGACCACGCCAAACCTGCAGGGGCCTTAATAAGAAATACCTCCTAGAGGAGAGGCACCAATCGTCTCCAAAGAGAAATTATAATGCAGATGCAGTTCGCTCTTCAGATGTTATGCAAAAGGCAGCAGCCGAGAAAGATTCTTTTTTCTGCATGGCGCAAAAGATTGTGAAGCAACCAACCTGGTAACATCAAACTCGAAACCTTGCCCACCACTGCACAAGAACACCACAATCAACAGACACGAGATGGCCTTCCCTAACGCCTGCACAGTCGTTACGCCAATATTTTAACTAAACATTGGAGGCTGTTCACCACAAAAATAAAGACAAAATCTTTTGGCTGAGAGACCTTCCTGCATGTAATCAAGCCGTATGCATAGCACTCGTGGAAACTCATCTTAGGCCTGATATAGAGGATGCAGAAGTACACATACCAAAATATGTCATACTGTGAACAGACAGAAGGGAAAGGAGCCATGGTGGAGTTGCTGTATACATCCATAAGGGCCTCACACCCCAGATCCTTCTGTCATATTCAAATTCAGTATGTGACACTCAAGTTGTATACATAAGACAACACAATATAGTCATATGCAAAACATATCACCCAAAGGATGCTTGAAACCACATGGGCAAGTTTTAAGATTGCCTCACGAGAACAAAAGGAAACCTCATGAAACTGAAACATCACGTGAGTGCGTTTCATATGGGTGATTTCAACTCCACCAGTGTCAAATGGTCTGAAGGGCCTCATGCGCTCAGGAATGACTCATTTCAAACAAGTACAGATGAATCCCTGCTCAACCTCACCAATACCCTATTCATGGAGCGAATTGTGCTCCGACCAACCAGAGTAAATAACACATTGAATCTCTGTTTCACAAACAATATTGTCATGTGAAAGTGACGCCGACATAATAGAGCTGTCTATGTATAGACCAAAAGTAACCAGAGACATACAGCCCAAAGGAAGCATCCGAAATCTCTCAAGTATGAACTTCTACTAAGCGGACTGGAAATTGATCCCGAAAGAGATACTGAGACAGGACTGACTGAAATGTCTCTTCACATCAGACATCGGCATGAAACTAAAGTTTTCATGTCTGTTATGCAAGCCGTATGCTACAAATATATCCCAGATTACAAAGCCAACACAAAAAGGAACGAGATTCCAAGTGAAAGGCAGATCCTCATGAGACGACAAATGAAGGTTGCAAATCGCTTCAACCAACATCCCAGTAGTAATGAAAGGTTCCGCCTAAACATAACACTGATGAAGACTGAAAAATGCCTGCGACAATCCTATGCGAAGGAGAGAGCAGACAAAGAAACCTGGGTTATAAAAAAAACATCAAATCAAACCCAAAAGGCCTTCTTTCATTATGCTAAAGAAACGGCCTCAGTACGCTGCTAAATAGGACCTTTCTTTCAGAAGGACGATTCCCTCAAAGATAACCCAACCAGGATCAGTGAAGTATTGAATGACCCCCTTGAAACACAGACAAGTGAACGAACCCGTGGATTTCTTTGCCGCCTCACCTATAACCAGGGAGGTAATTACGATAGCTTACATCGACATCGGGAAGAAGATATAATACTAGCCAGAGATGAGGTGGACGGAAACTCAGCTGCTGACCCTGATGGTTTCCCAGCAACCCTCCTCAAGTCGTGCAAACATGCCCTGGCAAAAACACTACAGTGTTTTTGCCATGGCACGTTTTGCCAGAGTTTTCTTGCAAATGGCAAGCTGCCAAGCAAATTGAAGGAGAGAATAATATGACCAATCCATAAAGGAGGAAGCCGAGCAGATGCCAGAAATTATAGGCCTATCTCTCTGACTTCACACGTGAGCAAAGCCAGAGGGATACTAATCGTATTCTTTGAAGAAAACGACTTGCTGAGTGGTACCCAGCATGGTAGGAGCTGCCTGACACAGCTCTTACAACACTATGACTAGGTGTTGAAGCAGTTACTCAACAATTCAAATGTGGACGTAATATACTTTGACTTTGCAAAAGCTTTTGATAAAGTTGATCATGGTATGATATGCCACAAACTGCGCGATCTTGGCATAACTGGAAAACTTTGAGAGTGGTTACATGACTTTCTGAAAGGTAGAAGTCAGGCAGTGGTGGCCAATGGAGCCGATTCAAAGGAAACACAAATAGTGATTGGTGTTCCACAGGGCACTGCTTTTCATAGTGCCCCTCTCAGATATGCCCTCAGCTTCCCGGATAGCCACCCTTGCTAGCTACGCAGACGATACGAAAGTCTCACAGAAAATACAAAACCTAGCGATGTTGCACGCTTGCAGCAGGTTTTGGACGCAATTTACAGATAGGCTGAGGAAAATAGTATGCAGTTTAATGCTGGAAAATTCCAAGCCCTGCGCTACCAGCACACAAAATTAAAAGAAAAACGTACAGGGTACACAGGCCCAAGGGGAATTACAATCTCAGAACCTAAATCAGTGTGTGATCTGAGTATCGACATGAGTGATGATACCTCTTTCCAGGTGCACATTACCAAGATGGCGACAAAGTGCAGACGGATGGCCGGATCATGAGAACCTTCGGAACCAGAGAGAAGGAAAACATGATGGTCTTCTGAAGGACATTCGTCCTCAGCTGCTTAGACTACTGCTTCCAACTATGGTCACCCGACATTGAAATATTAACAGCAGACCTTGAAGCAGCCCAGAGAAGCTGCACAAAGAAGAGCGTCTCATTGCAACAGCTCAGCTACTGAGAAAGGCTGAAACAGTTAAGAATCTACTCCCCAAGAGCGAAGGCAGGAGAGATATGCAGTAGTATACATCTGGAAGATCCTGGAAGGAATTGTACCAAATTTTAGCATTGAAAGCTACACAAATGCCAGAACGGGTCGCCATTGCACAGTGCCAAAGTCCCCAACACTGCCATCGCATTTCAGGAGCAGTTACTGCAACAGCCTGGGTCTTAAGGGCCCACAACTTTTTAATATTCTCCCAAAGAGCCTGAGGGACCTACACAAAGTGGATGTAAGTGTTTTCAAAACAAAACTGGATCTCTTCCTCTGGAGAGTTTCAGATGAACATACTTCGCGGTAGGAGGCGCAAATTAAGGTAACGGCATCAAACTATCTTATTCACCAAATGCCACATTTCAGAGGAGGTTCTCAATAATTACAGAGTAGCAAAACGGTGGTGCTCCAGCATAGTCGCAGTTTTGAGCCGGAACCAATAAAAGAGTATAGTATAGTATATATATAACATACTTTATATATTACAGACACACACGCACAGACAGACACACACGCGCGTGTGCGCACGCACACACGCTCACACACACACACACACACATTTATTATGTATGCATGAATATATGCATGTATATATATATATATATATATATAT
>NC_068986.1:57899772-57905152 GCF_001194135.2 Octopus bimaculoides | reverse complement strand
TATATATATATATATATATATATGCCTGTGTGTACATTCACCGAAAACATATTTATCAAAATATTAATCTCTTTTCAAAGAAATTAGCAAGCGCAATATAAATTATTATTGTACATATAGTAATTAATTTGATTAGTAATTAAATGTTAACTTAGAAAATTAAAATTTATGCATTCGATCAGAGGTCTAGTTGTAATTTTGCGCCTTTGCATATAGATAAGATTATATGCGTTAAAGTACCTCTCTAGGGTGGTATACATACATGTACACACACACATATACATCCATCCATCCATCCATCCATACATACATACGTGCATACATACATACGTACATACATACATACATACATACATATACATACATTTACATACATATATATATTCACATAAACTGTTTTCATAATTGCAGTCACTTGGTAAGCATTATGTAAAGATTTTTGGGCGCCATATCACACAAACTGAAAGGGACACCATAACATGCCACCTGATCATCCTGAACTCAGGATCCAAAATACCACCCAACAACAAAAGAGAAAAGTATCAACGATAATATCCAAGTGCTCATCAACATGATATGATTGTTGAAATTCTTCCGAATGCATTTCTCAACCTTCTGTCAGTTAGTACATTCAAGAGAACTATGTGTCGCGAAAGAAATGGCCATTTTCCACCCGTCGAAAAATTTACCATTCAGGGGAAAGTTACGCCAACATTAAGTCGTAAATGACGTAGTGTCTGAACAGAATTCTGATGTTTTTATTCCTGTTCCTTCTGGAGTACTTTCCCCAAAATGTTAACTGCTTCGCCGATGGAGCAATTGAAAACTCTCCAGATTTGTTCTCCCAGCTGCGTACCTTTCATTGCGGCCCCAAGTTTACATCTTTACGTCTGGAAAACTGGGAGCAACACATCATTCTGCTGGAAACTTTTCTTGAAATAAGAGTAGTCCGCATTATGCCTTTGGTGAAATTAGCATTCTTTTCGAGTTGGCTGTTAGTAACTTCTTCGATTCTTCGTTTAGTATTAGAATTCGTGTTTACTTCTTGTTTCCCCTCTCACAATTCCCCTCTTCCGTTATGTCAATGGACATCAAATGAGTTATTTCCTCAAAAAGAATTCAAACCGTTGTGTCGAAATATTTAACTTCGTGGTGTTGTGTACAATCTTGATTGCAAATGAACTTTTCATCTTCGAGAACGTTTATATTCTTGTAATTCTACGCTTGCTCAAAGTTCCACGATGAAGCATCGAACCCAGAAGTATGTTCTTATTTCCTTGGCTATGTCACTGCGTATACATAAAAGTAGAATTCAACTATAACATCATCCAAGTTAATAAAATTGGAATCAAGTAATTTTATTATTTTTATTTTAGTTTAATAATTTATCGGATCAAGTATTTGTGCAATATTTCAAATCAACACTTGACCGGCTTCCCGAAACTAGAGAATTTATCCTTGAAGCTAAGATTAATTTACTTAATCTAATTCCTCCATAAGCGTCTAGTGCCCGTTTTGGGGGAAGTGAGTGGGGAATTTAAATCAACTTAATGATAAATAATGTGCCGGTTTTCGATGAAAAGGGAAAAGGGGAATTCGGGATTAGTAAAGGAATTTTATAAAATAATAATTATTTAACAATCATCAAGTTACCGCTACGTCTGCCTGTTAGTAAGTCATAAACTGAATATAATAAAAAGAAATCGTTGTTAGGTTACATCTCTTAAAATAATTAATTGTATCTTTTATAAGCATAAAATGGTAAAATGATTTTTATGTTGTATTTGTTCCGGTTTCAGTTCAAGTTCTACTAAGATCAACTTCGTGTTTCATTCCTCTGAATTTGTAATAGTAGAGTACAAGTCAAGTACTAGGGCCAATTTAATTAACTACCTTCCCAATTTCTGACTTTATATAAGTGATTATTATTGTAAGTGTGGTTGAGACTTTTTGTTGAAGAATTCGATGTTTGTTAAATTCCAGTTCAGTTCTGATTATAAAACAGAAAAATGTCAAGCTATTCAAGCTGCGACCATCCTGTCTTTCTTGCATATAAAAATTTAAAGGAGTGGGAATAACATTCATAACTGTTTTACTTAACACCCCGGACTGTTTAGAGAAAAGTACGGAAATCCGGTAAGGATGTTTGCAACAAAGTAAACTCGTCTGACATTTAAAATTTCGTAACGTTTTCCTATTTGTTTTCCCTTCTGATTTTTATACACCTTGCTTTTTAGAAAGTTTGCTTTGTTATGTGACTTTAATATCTAGTTGTATATGTCATAAGGTGGTCGTTTGATAGAATGGTTTGAGCGTCGAATAGAATGCTGTGCAATAATTATTCCACTTCTGAAACCCTGCCAGTGTCTGTTAAAATATCAGCCGCTTGTTGGTGCGGATTTCTCCCCTCTCTAGCTGTAGTACTGGTACTGTAACTGTAGTAATCCAGGTCCGATAGTGCTGCTGGGTCTAAAGTGGAAGGTGCAGAGAAAGTGCCTGCCTCTGTTTGAGGTTTACGAAAACGAAAAAAAAAAAAAAAAAAAAAAACAAGCCGCAAAAACACAGTACATACGAGCAAGTCATTTTCTATTGCGAATGACTGATTTAGTTTAGTTTTGGTCCATATAAATTAAGAAATGCTTTTGAACTTGTTGCTGCTGTAGTTTAACCGTAAGTCAACTTTTAAAGAGTAAAATTTTGATTAAAGACGTCCCAACCGTGGCTACCTCGTGTTTTCTGAATGTCACGGAATAATGTGCTCTTTACTTTTTTAAGCCAATAGAGGTGATTTGAAGAAAATTTTCTGCTCTATCAAACACACACACACACGCACGCACGCACGCACGCACACACACACACACACGCACACACGCACATGTATGTATATATGTATGTATGTATGTATGTATGTATGCATATATGTATGTATGTATGTATATGTGTGTGTGTGTCTGTGTGTTTGGTTTTGAAAATATGATTTAGGAAATTCGATACTTAGAGCAGAGTACGTGACGTGCTACGGAATTCTACGTTATAGCAATATTTTTAGGAACTCAACGATTCTACGACACAGAAAACACCTGTGTATAAATAGATTTTATTTGCTGAGAAGACTACATGATTTACTCTGAAACCTAGCGTTTTATGCCGATGTAGTCTTCGGTCATTGAAAAAGCTCTCTTGCGCGAAACTCTGGGTGCCTCTACTGTATTTTCAGCTAATAAAACAGTCTATCTATCTATCGTTTTACACGCGCGCGTGCACGCACACACACGCACACACACACACACACACACACATACATTGTAAACCCGCTGTAGAATATGGATTTTGCTTTCAATTTCTATACAGGTTTCATTTTTTAAAAATATTCATATTCATTCTTTTATGCTCTTTTCCTTCTTTTATTCTTTTACATTTTCAGTCATTTGACTGCAACCATGCTGGAGCATCGCCTTTAGTTGAACAAATCAACCCCAGGACTTTGATCTCTTTTGCCAAACTGCTAAGTTATGGGGACGTAAACACACTACCATCGGTTGTCAAGTGATGGTGGGAGGGATAAGCACAGTAACACGCACACACACACACACACGCACACACACACACACACACACATATATATATATATATATATATATATATATGACATGTTTCTTTCAGTTTCCGTCTACCAAATCCACTTACAAGGCTTTGGTCTATCCGAAGCTATAGTAGAAGACATTTGCCTAAGGTGCCACGCAATAGAACTGAACCCGGAACCATGTGGTTGGGAAGCACGCTTCTTACCACACAGACAAAACACTATTATTTATTTACTTTTCTCTCCAGTCTTCCATCACTTTTTCTGAGAGTCTTTCAGTGAGAGATCTACTGTCAATATCTTTGTCACCTAGCTCAACCGAAAATAATGAATGAAAATACTATGGAACATGTTACTGAAAATAGCTCAATTATGCGGACAAACAACAGAAATCAAATGCTTTTTGAGAGAAAAATCTATCGATATGTCCGTCATCCCATTGCATACTAACAGACATCCCACTGATCCTATATATTCATTAACTCAAGGTAGCGCACAAACAGTAGTATAGTTGTTTAGCCCCAGGTCTGAGTTACTTGAGTAGGCATATATCCAAAGATATTTAATCTCGTCTTTGTAATTATTAGTACATTGTTCAATGATGATTTAAATAATTATGTTTTGAGATGTTAGAGTGCATTTAAGAATATTTGACGATTATTTCTAGCAGGTTGAATGACCGCATAGAGATTTTCTCGTTTTGCCCAAAGCATTGAGCAGCGAGAGAGAGTGTGAGAGAGAGATTTCTAAGACAAAATGTATAAAGACATGTACACACATACACTAATATCTATCAATCACTCGCTCAATCAATCTATCTATCAATCACTCGCTCAATCTATCTATCTATCTATCTATCTATCTATCTATCTATCTATCTATCTATCTATCTATCTGTCTGTCTGTCTGTCTGTCTGTCCGTCCGTCCTTCCGTCTGTCTGTCTATTTGTCAGAGCAGCCGATCCCAACTGGGTCAGATAGAATGCATTATGATACTTTTCCAGATCGCTGCTCCGAGTTCAAATCCTGTCAAAATTGACTTTGTCTTCCATTCTTTCTGAGCCGATAAAGAAAGTATCAAACCAGTGCAGGTGTAGCGCGCTCTCTCTCCAGTTGTCGCATCCTGGATATTTGGATGAAAGGGAGGATTGGTAGCAATTGCGTGGCCAACCATTAACTAAAGCATAGTACAAAGTCATCCACGATTGTATGCGGTGGCCATAGTTTAGTATTTCTCTGTCTCGCCCTCTCTGTGTACACGCACAAACATAGAGAACGAGCAAACAAGCAAACAAGAGAGAGAGGGAGAGAGAGAGAAAGAAATGAAGACGGGTAGAAGCCAACAGTAAATATAGAAGCTCGTTGTTTGTAAAGTTACAGGGTACTGGGTTCAATTCTTGGTGCCGCGTTGTTTCGTTGAGCAAGACACTTTATTCCGCGCTGCTGCTGTTCACTCAGCTGGCAAAAATGAGTAGTACCTGTATTTCAAAGGGCCAGCCTTGTCATATTTTGTGTCATACTGAATCTCAATGAGAACCACTTTAAGGGTACACGTGTCTGTTGAGTGCTGAGCCACTTGCACCTTAATTTCATGAGCAGGCTGTTCTGTTGATCCGATCAACTGGAACCCTTGTCGTCGCAACCGACAAAGTGCCAGTTACTTAGAGATGCGTTAAAAAGGTGTACTCTTCACAAGTTTCTGCCCATTAAAACATTTTATAAAAATGAAATCGTCATTAGTTAATAAGTTGATCCAATATGTAATTGAAATCAACACGATGAGCACCAACTTACTCC
>NC_068986.1:57897873-57899355 GCF_001194135.2 Octopus bimaculoides | reverse complement strand
TATATCATTAATAATAACAATTATCAAAGATGTAGCATATATAACACTTTTATATCTTCATTCAGTCATTTTGACAACGGTCTTGCTGGGGCACCGCCTTGAAAGGTTTTAGTCGAGAAAATCAGCCCACAGGGCTTTTTTTTTTATTATCCTAGTACTTATTCTATCGGTCTCTTTTGCCGAATCACTAAGTTACGGGGACCACAGCCGCAAAGACATACACGCCTAGATGTATACATATATTCATATATACGACGGGCTTCTTTTAGTTTCCGTCCACCAAATCCACTCACAAAGCTTTATTCGGCCCGAGGCTATTGTAGAAGACACTTGCCCAAGGTACAGCAGTCAGATTAAACCCCTAACCATGTGTTTAGGAAGCACACATCCATACCTGCACCTATACCACACAGCCACGCCTGCTCCTATTTATCCTTGCAGATATATCCAGTTCAACGTGGTTGCATTGTTGAAAGGTAAATGTAATAATTCACTTAGTTTAAAATAAAGCATCTTGGTCAGAATGTGGTACTAAAAAAATAAAAAAAACAAGAATAACACTTGCTGATTACTGGAGACAAATTCATGTAAATGTAGATAATTAAATATTGCTCATCTCTAATGCTGAGAGTAAAAGTCTTTATTATTGTTTCTAATTATAAGTCTTATCTCTTATTCCTCTTTGTTACGTATAAAGTTACCAACTTCACACTATTCTTCAATCAGAAATTATTCGGTGATCTCTCAAATAGAAATAATTATGATTTAGTGTGTTTGGGTGAGTTAGAATACATAGGAAGTAGAGGTTTTCATGGTTTTCTTGGTGTTAATTTTTAGCTTAAGTCGGGATCGTTTAGTAGAAATTCGTTTCTATGCCCTTGTGCTATTTTTGTCTGATACTGTTTCTAACTTACTATTAACATCTGGTTTAGAGGGGAGATTAAAATGGTATGTGGAGGCGTTCATTCTTTCGCTGATATCATTATTTATTTGAAAAAAGCATATACACTTTTTTCCAGCATAAAAGTCGAATTTCTCGGACCGAAATTTACAGTAAAAGATGAAGGTAGACTTATACACTTCGGAAACTTAGCGGGACCAAAAATTCCGTGTGAAATGCAACAGGATTTGGAAAGATAATGACGATATTTGAGTTTTTAAACCAATTGTTTACACTATATATGTCGGAGAATACAATATACTGCAATAAAAGTTCCGTTGAAAATTTATTGTAGAATACTTCATAAGGAACTCAGTTAAACCCTCTACTGATCAGTTAGGCTGATGTGCGTATATTCTATAAATATCGGTTGTCACCTAACGCTTATACTTCTGCTAGTGTATCCAGGGAAAGCCATTAAGACTGAGCCTAAGCTGTTTCCGCTAAGTTAAAGGTAACAATGTACTTGAACAATATTATAAAATGCTCTTTTTACGAAAACTAACAATCTGCAAAGTAAAATGATGGTAACGAGTCGGGGG
>NC_068986.1:57891358-57897863 GCF_001194135.2 Octopus bimaculoides | reverse complement strand
GGGGGGGTAAGCGTTGGAGAACCAGGGAGGTTTCGTTTGCCGTTGCAAAGACATATCAATTGGACCACCATCTAAGCGAATAAACTTTAAATTACATATGAAAAGCGTCAGTAAATTTCTATGACAGATTTAATGGCATGACGTGACTTGTCAGTAATTGATCGCACAGAGATTAAGGTCCAGAGTATATATTAGTGCCGATTATAACACACATCTTTGTACAGATGCCAAGAGTCTATTGCTTGCTTTACAATGAAGATATGAACAGAAACAATTCAAGCTATTACATTGCTTTATCAGCTGCATGGGTCTTTAATTAGTAAGAATGGAAAAATTATTAGTGACTGTACTGATTATTGTGGAAGTCGATGTGTTAGAAATGTTGGGGGCTTTTAGATAATATTTTTATTTAAATACGAAATTGATGAATTTAGAAAATTGTTCTTGTCGATAAAAATTTTTTGTTGATAATCCATTGTCAAAACATGGAATTTCTATCAGTTTTAAAAACAGAACTTAAAAATCCGAAGAAATTACAATAATATAAATAGAAGTAAGACATTCTGAGAGAAAAGAAGGAATAAATAAACTCCAGAAGTAGAAAATAAAGAAAAAAATAATGCTAAATGTACTTGAAACATGTTTACGATAGAAATGGAGATTGAGAGATGTTTTAAACAAAAAATTCAGAAAGAGTAAGCGAGCGTACACACACACACACACACACACACACACACACAATTGAGTGAACAAACGAAAGAAAAATGCACTCAACATATTCAGTAGGAGTCAAAATGACTGAAACAGGTAAAAGAATAAAAGAATATATACACACACATACACGTACATGCACACACGTACATACACACATATACACACACGTATATATACACTCACACACACACACATGCACACGCACGCACATACACACAAATGTGCATTTAAGCAGAATAGTAGAGTATATGAGAAGCAATAAACAACCGAAAGAAATAATAGAGGACAAAAACAATCTGTTTAAAATAGTTGGGGAAAAGCCGAAGAAAATAGATATATTTAGCTGAAACAGATTCATAAAAACAATAGTAGAGGGAAATGAAACGAGACAATAAGAGACCAGAATGTTTAACGAGTAAAAGAAAGAGAAAGGAAGGGAGAGGCAGAAAAAATTAAAAGTTTAAAAACTGTATTGAAATTAGTGATCTAAACTACAGAGAAGGTCGGTAAGTAAAGAAATAACTATGGTTAGTACACAACGAATACATGACATTATGGCAAAAACGGAAAATGATAAGAGAATAGAGAGAAAAAAAAATGGTAGCGAGATAAAGAAATCAGAAAGTGAAACTAGGTTATTAGTAATTTGGCGCAAGGAAAGTACCCCCAAAAAGCATTAGAATTACTGAATACAAATAGCGGTGGGTTTGATATAAGTAATAGAGAGAGAGGTTAAAAAAAAATCAAAAATCGATCAACTGATATTTACCAGAAAGCTAATTGATAAAATCTCCATCTAGGGGTGTTTAAAATCTACAAGCAACATCCTTCGATAGAACTTTATTTTATTGTGTGGAATATTGGACAAATGTGTTCAAGTTTAGACGTATTCACACCAAAGATTTATGAGTAAATTCAATTACTAGACGGAAACTGCGCAGAATCCCGTCATGTCTATCTATCTATCTATCTATCTATCTATCTATCTATCTATCTATCTATCTATCTATCTATCTATACCACCAAGGTGGTTTCCTAATATGCTTGAAGAAGACGCCAAATTGTCTTACCACGAAGAATATGTTATCAAAAATTTTAGCAAACGCCAGAATGTAAGCGAGCAAAACAAATGAAAAAAAATACAAAAGAGGGCAATAAACTCCATACTTTAAGATTTCGCTATTAATGATCACATTAGTGATTATTAATAGCGAAATCTCAAGGTATGGAGTTTAGTGCCCTATTTTATATCATTACATTTGTTTTGCTCGCTTAAATTCTGGCGTTTGCTGAAATTTTTGAGAACATATTCTTCGTGTTAAGATGATTTGGTGTCTTCTTATAGCATATTAGGAAACCACCGTGGTGGCTATTCCTCTTATTTATACAAGTAATATAATTCATAATCTTCGGACATTTTTTAAGTATGCTAGGCCACTGGTTTAAATTGATATTAATTAATACTAATTTCTACCCTCATTATTTAACTTTTAAATAGCCATATTCTCTAGCCGGTGGATTCGCTGCAGAATTAACTGCAGAATTCTTTCAGGTTTTAGTGTGCCAAAATGAAGACATTTGTAAGAGAGACCCTGATACATAATTGGCAAAACATCATGCATGTTCTCTGTCGAGAGGACGTTTCGTATCTAGTTCCGTGAATTATGTTTCCTCCAACGACTTCACTGGTGGCTATTCCTCTTATTTATATATATAATATAATTTATAGTTCTATATTTAAGAGATGAGGCATTATGTATATTATTTACATTATTTACAATTGACGGATATTTAAATAATGTAATATAATTTAGATTTAAATAATGTAATATAATGCATAGTCTTCGGACTATTTTTAAGCATGCTAAGCCACTGGTTTAAATTGATATTAATTATTAATAATTAATGATATTAATTTCTACCCTCATTATTTAACTCTTACACACACACACACACACACACACACACACATATATATATAAACACACACACACATACACACACACACATATAAACACACACACACACATACACACACACACATACAACACACACACACATACACACACTCATATATATGCACTTATATGCGTATATGATTTTGTTTAGGTCTGTCTCGGGGTTTGTCTTTTCGTTGTCATTTCATGAAATCCGCAAAGAAAGTTTAATAAAACCGACAAATGTTCGTTACTTCCACCAGCTTGCTTTAAAGTCTAGATCCACACCCATCTGGATTATATCGTGCACAAATTTCGACCAAATGAATTTTTCATGTTTTGGAGTTACCTTCCTGCTATCATTTAGAACTGAAACAGCCCAAAGGTAATTTTTGTCAATGAATTGCTTGGATATTCTCAGTTAATGGAAGCCTTTTTAACTCTCTATTTCACATGAATAAGATTCTACCCTATATGGGAAACTATAATTTCGAGAAAGGACAGCTAAGAACGGAAAGCCTGGTTGAATATAAGAGTTAAAATCAGGGGAGTGAATGGGTGAGATAATTCATTATACATTGCTATGATAAAGACAACAGTCTTTCTTGCAGAAAGATTTTATTTTGTGAATAGGAAACGGTTAGAGTTTATTTTATTAAAACTATGCAAGAATATGAGTTTATGGCTATCGATCACAGAGAGACTTAAAATCAGAACATTGGGGCTGTGTAAACTATAACCAGTCATTTAATCAACACGACTCACTTGATTTGATAAGCAAATCATATGCGTATTATTAGAATATTTGGTTTCAGATTTAGAATAACAAATTTTCTTTGAGTGATAAATTCTTTCTTTTTATTCCTCTCTTTAACTTTAATTTTTGGTTAAAGTCAGTAATATGTATTCAGTGAATAAAGCCACTTCACCATCATGTACTAATCATCTAGTCGCACTTCAGTTAACATTATTGCTATTAATTTAATGTGCACAAAATTCTTGGCGATATTTCACGCGTCTTTTACGTTCTGAGTTCAAATTCTGCCGGAGTCGATTTTGCCTTTCATCCTTTCGGGATCGATAAATTAAGTACCAGTTGCATACTGAGGTCGATCTAATCAACTGGTCCCTCCCCCAAAAGTTCGGGCCTTGTGCCCAGAGCAGTAAAGAAAATAAAGTACTAGTTGAACACTGGGATCGATGTAATCGATTTGCTCCCTCCCCCGAACTTTCTAGCCTTATGCCAAAATTTGAAATCATTATTGCTATCAGTTTTACGCCACTCAGAATGCTTAGCGACATTTCGTCCGTCTTTACGCTATGAGTTCAAATACTGCTGAGATCGACTTCGTCTTTCGTGCTTTCAAGGTTGATGAAATAAGTACCAGTTGAACACTGGGTCGATCTAATCGATTTAACCCCATCATCGAAACTGCTGGCCTTGTGCTAAAATTTGAAATCAGTTTTAATGTGGTTGTTAAGGTGGGGAGCTGGCAGCATCGTTACAACGCGAGACAAAATGTTTAGTGGCATTTCTTCTGGTTTTACAGTCTGAGTTCAAATGGCGCCGAGATCAACATTACCTTTCATTCTTTCGGGGTCGATAAAATATACCATCTGAGCATTTAGATCAATCTAATCGAATATGCTCCCTCAAATAATTCTAGGTCTCGAGCAGAAAGTGTATTAGTGTTGTTGACGGTTGATTATAGTTTTCTTTTTTCTCAAAAATGTTTCCTCTTCCGGTAATGTTTCAATCGGAAAAAAAGATCTGAATCTTTTCTGTTTCTTGTAATCTGAAAATGAATTATAATTAAATAGTTTAGAATGATTCAGGAAGTATTTAACAATGATATAAAGTTAAAAAAAACACACACAAGGAATTATATTTAGAAAGCCATCAATTAATTTATAAACAGAATCTTGGCATAACTTTAAGCATAGCAAATCTGATCATGATTTATTACTAATATATTTTGAACATTATATGTTTCTTTTATGTGTTTCTAAATATTTACGTATCTTAGGGTAATTCTTATGACTGTTATGCATGACTTATTTACATTTCCTTTCTCAAATTGATATCGATTTTCAAGTCAGCTCGAATCTTTGTCTGTAGTTAACATGCATTTTCACTCCGACTCAAACAAGTGTAGTTAAATGCATATTTAAATGATATATCGATTTTTAGTGGAAGCATAAGGCCTAAAGTTTTAAATCGAGTATTTAGTGTACAATCGATTGAATTGAACCTAGTATTCGATAGGAGGCATGAACGGCAAAACCGATCTCGGCGTGATTTGAACTCGGAACGAAATTATACACAACAGAATTCTGCCCTCGGCCCGACGCACGCCACACGGGAATCAATTTATTTATTTATGTATTTTTTGCATTCAATTGCCGCTACTCTCTGTTGCTCTTAAATCCTGACAAATATCCCCATTTTCGGGATTTGAATTTAGAGTGACTATCCACCTCTCTCTCTCACTCACGCTCTCTCTCTCTCTCTCTCACTCACGCTCTCTCTCTCTCTCTCACTCACGCTCTCTCACTCACGCTCTCTCACTCACACTCTCTCTCTCTCTCACTCACGCTCTCTCGTTCTCACTCACGCTCTCTCTCTCTCTTTCTCTGTCGGTCTGACTGTCTGTCTGTTTGTCTTTCTCTCTCTCTCTCTCTGTCTCCCTCTCCCTCTCTGCCTCCCACTCTCTCTCTCTCTATCTCTCCCCCCTCTCTCCCTCCCTCTCTCTCTCTCTCTCTCTCTCTCATACACACATATACTGGGTTGGCAGGAAAGTAATTTCGGTTTTTAGGTGTGAAATAAAAGTAATTTTTTCATACAAAGAATGACCTGTAATCAATTATATATTTTCCATTATATTCGATGACCTTTAATCATCTTTTTGGCAACTTCATGATTCCGCACTCAAAGACGTGCGTGATCTAGTGTTGTCATGGTGGAACACGATTCCTTTACGATTTGCCAGTTCTGGCCGTTTTTCGTTGATTGCTTGCTCCAGTTTCATCATCTGAATTGATCATTTGGTTCATTGGAAAATATACATCACCATTGTAATCCCACTAAATTGACAGCTTGACCTTTTTCTGATGCAATTCAGCTTTCGGTGTAGCTTGTGCTGGTTCATTATGCTTGGAACACGATCGTTTTCAATTGATATTATTGTAGACAATCCACTTTCACCAGAAAGGATGATTCGTTTGATTTCATTGCGTTTGAGATGCTTATCGCAAATATTAATTCGTTGTGTTAAGTGAATCTCTTTCAATGTATGTGGAACCTAAATATCGAGCTTCTTAACGAGTCCAAGACATTTTCCACGATTTTCAATAGTTGTGTATGATAATTTAACTTCTCTGCAATCTCTCGCACAGTTATATGACAATTAGATTTAATTAATCATCAACTTCAGTAGGTCGACTTGAACATTGGTCATCTTTGAGTGAAAAATCTCCGGAACGGAATTTTAAAAACTATTTCTGACATGTGCATTCTGTTATGCAAACAACATCTTTAATCTTCATATATCTCTTTGTGAGCCTCAGCAGCTTTCTTGCATTTACGGAAATGAAATACCAAAATGCACTGCATGTTAAAATTGACACTGAAATAACAGCTGTAAACAAAATAACGCCCAATTTGCTTCTAAAGTAAGCTAAAAGTAACGGCTATCAAATGTCAAAAGGATAAAAAAATCATAACATTTACAAAAGTCATTCAAAACAATCGTAACTTTGTCTATTTGCGAAAAAACGAAATTGCTTTCTTGCCAACCCAATATATATGTATAGATATATTTATACATACAAATATATACATATATATATATATA
>NC_068986.1:57884616-57886034 GCF_001194135.2 Octopus bimaculoides | reverse complement strand
GTTTCAATTTCTGGAATGAGTAGTGTGTTGTGTTCTTGAGCAAAATACCTCATTTCACGTTGCACTGAAAAAAATGAACAACTCTGCAACGGACTGGGGTACCTTCCTGTGGTGAAATATATTCGTCACAGAATCCGGGTATCGCTATGATCTTATGGCTGGAGAAAGACCTTTCAGCTTCTAAAAATTGGCGGTGTGTTGGTAGAATTGTCAGCACGCCGGACAAAGTGCTTAGCGGTAATTCGTCCGTTTTTACGTTTTGAGTTTAAATTCCGCTGAGATTGATTTTCATCCTTTTGGAGTGCTGAAATAAGTACAAGTTGACCTCTGTAGTCAATGTAATCGCCTATCCCCCGTCCCCAAATTTTCAGATCTTGCTCTTATCGTAGAAAGGATTAGTATTATTGAAGTCGGGACTTGGCAAAATCGTTGGCTCGCCGATATAATGCAAAGCGTCACTTCTTCCGATTCTTTTACGTTCTGAATTCAAATTCCTCCGAGGTTAACTTTGCATTTCATCCTTTCAGGGTCAATAAAATAAATACCATCGAGTTGTCGATGTGATTGACGAATGTGAGCAATCTGTGACGATCGAAGAATGTAATTACCTCAGGTCCTCTGAAGTGGTATGGAACGCTAAACTTACGGTTGCAAAGAAAGCTTCTTCATCACACGCTCATGCCTGCGTCTAAATTTTCAATGGTGCGTTGAATGTAGTAATTACATAGATAACAATTTAGGAACGTTCTTCAATATTTTAAAGTTGAATTGCTAAAACTGTCGACAGCTATATGTGCCGTCACCAATGTGTTCCATCTAATCAATCTCACATATGATTTTTTTCCTGTCTCACATAATACCCTTCATTCCCTCATTTTCGTTCTCTGCCTCTTACTTTAGACCTTCATTTATACTCGACTATTGCTCAAACCAATGGAGTAGAAACGAAAGTCTATGAATTTGCGTTTGTGTTTCTTCTTTAAATTTCATCCGATTAACTAATAAAGAGCAGCTGTTAAGTAACGACATAACAAACCTATGATGAAAGACGTGTTATTTTATGAACTTGTCATTAATTCAAATATAACCCGTCATTAATTTCGTATTTTCGGAGTAAATTCAATAACTCTCGGAATCTCTATCCACTTAAGTTTCTTCCATACTATATACATGCACATACACGCACACGCACACACATACATACATACATACATACATACATACATACATAAAAAACGAGTTTCTACAAACATGTTCACAACACATTTACACTAGCTTAGATTTAATCATCGATACATATGTACATACATGAATAAAAGAATGCACACACACACGCACACACACACATGCACACACATGATCACACACGCACACATACACATACACTCACTCACACACGCACACTCACACACACATAC
>NC_068986.1:57881482-57884542 GCF_001194135.2 Octopus bimaculoides | reverse complement strand
TTCACTACGCCTTTTGAAATGATGGTGGCAGGTAGGCGTTGGATGTGGGAAGGGCAGCTTTTTATGGAAAAAAAAATTTTGAAAACGGCATAGTGAAAAGAAAGAAAGGAAAAATCCCTATCAAAACGGAGAAAAATCTGCCTGATGTGGGTGTCCTGATCCGCAGTTACGCCGGTTATTTGTAGGTGTGCGTCGTAGCGACAAGTACACCACTTCATATAATTGAATACCGGTGAAGTTCAGTATACAGTATAGTGATCGAGACCAAACTGAGTTACTAGAATACCGAAGATGATTGGGCTAGATTTTTTGTGAATATATTAAGAGTTAAGAAATGGGAATAATGAATAAAATATCAAACTGACGTTATTTATCTGGAAAATATTTTCACGTATAATCATAGCTAAATGCTAGATAGAAACAAAGATATTTAAGAAAGTTAAGTTGCATTTCCGAGTGTTATTGTGTTGGTTAAGATCGCTGCGAGATATTGCCATATAGCAAAAAAGAAAAAAAGGGGAGTGAAAAAGTTAATTCTGGATGAAATTTTTTCTACTCTTCTGCTCTTGAATCAGCGATGTAATGCTACGCAGCTATTGACCAAACAAGATGCGACTATAAATGTCTTCTATTCAAAAGTAGAGACTGATATAATGCAAATAGAGCTCTGACAACCTTGGCAGGACTACAAATTCAAAGCACTACAAGTGGTAGATAAAGAAAATTTAATGCTGCATCAAATACAATACGCTTTTTAGAGTTAATTGCTGGTCAGCAAACAATTTTAATTTGCACAGCTACAGTTGTTATTGTTGTTGATTTTTAACTCCAAGTGTAGCCCTGATCAAGCAAATCTATTACCAACAACATTCTAGCCGTGATCATTTGCCTTTTATTCAAACAATCTATTTCAGGAAATAATATCCAATATATCCTTTCTTTCATTCTTAGCTAAAAAGTAGCGTGCAATATCTTAGAGTTTAGCTGCTATTTCTAGCAAATCGATTGTCCACATAGAGTCTCCTTCAGGAGTTCATTTAGTAACAATCAAAAATTAAAATACTATCTGTGGTCTGAGGCTGATACCATCAGACATTCGCACATTAAATACAATAAGGTTTAGTATCCATTGAAGATTCTCATATACTATCGAAAAAATATTTGCAAAAATGCCATTTTTTTTCCTATTCGTAAAATTGCTAGCAACGAACTTTTCGCTTGCTGCGTTAGTTGTCAGTTTTTAAAATTTAAATGGAAATCCAGCTAATGCGTCATGGTATTTTAATATGAAAAGCTACACATTCCAAAGAATTTTATTTTAGTACTCGGAATATCATTGGGACATCTAACCACAGTGAAATACTTAAAAGGGAAAAATTGATGAATTGCGTGGTATTTTGATTTTGTATCAACGATCTAAAAGAAATTTGTTTTGTTTTCTTTTTAGCTGATCATATTTTTGTTTTCTATTTAGAAAATAAACCTGATGATTTTTCCCAATAGTAATAACACAGATTTCAAAAGAAACATTTCTACTGCAACCGCTGCTACGGTAGTTGTTACTACTACTACTACTACTACTACTACTGAACAACAAAACAAATGAGGGATTTTGCAGATCATAGAATGTTAGCAAAAAACCTGATGATTTTTATACATCCCATTCATCATATTATGTAATTTTATTTCACATTTTTATATCTACTTTTTTCTTCACTGAAAGGAAATAACTATCACTCTCTCACGAATCTGATAATTTCATAAGAGAAGACATGAAAAGACGAAATACAACAAGATTAACAATAACTACAACAGCAAAAATACTAATGAAAATATAACATGAATTTTTTCCCCTCGTCCAATCAATCTATCTGGGAAGCAATATCTCTAAAGCATTCTATGACATATGGGCTGTATATACAGATCTCCGGGAAATTATGCCAACAAATAATCGAACTCATTCTGTTTCACATAGTCTTTGATCTTCTTATTTTTATATATATGTTGATTTTATTATTTATTTATTTCTAAAATAACTACTGTAGCAATTCTAACAACAACAGCAAAAGCAACAACGATATAAATATCAATAATATTAAAGCCATCTAGAAGAGCGACAATCTGTGATACACACACACACACACATATATATATATATATATATATGTGTGTGTGTGTGTGTGTGTGTGTGTGTGTGTGTGTGTGTGTGTGTGTGTATACATATATATGTATGTATGTGTATATACATATATATACATACATATATATATGTATGTATATATGTATATATATATATATACATATATATATATATATATATATATATATATATATATATATATATATATATATATATATATATATATATATATATACATATATGTACATGTATATATACATATATGTATAATATATATATGTATATATATAACTAATATATATACATATGTATATATATGTATTTATGTATAAATACAAATGTACATGTGCGCGCGCGTGTGATAAGCAAAAAAATACAAACAAAAGAGTCCAAGAGAACAAGAAAATATGATTGCGAAAAATTATCATTTCCAAAATGAAATAAAAATAAAATAAAAACAAATTGCAAAATATGTTTTCTTTTCTCTTTCATTCTTCTTTAAAACAAATGTTTTTAGCTTATTTTGTCACCTGAAGCGTAAATATATTGTCATTATTTCTATTGTTACGCACGACAAATGTTTTATTTATTTTTTCTTTTAACCGTTGATCTTCCACCGTGACCAATTAGATTCCAACCAGGCAAATACCTTATTAAACCAAGCTAAAATAAACTAACAAGAAAGAAACAGAAATAATAGAAAAAAATAATAAATAGAAATAAAATCACAGACTAAAACAAAGAAAGGAATAACAACAACAACAACAATAATAGCTGTAGTATCCTAAAACAATATACATAGAATAAATAAACATAGAATTCAATGAAAGTTTATCAAAAGTAAATAAATGCTAAAATAGCACGGTCAAGCAGAAAATGAAGTCATGTTTCATGATCTGCTAATATATATATGTATATAT
>NC_068986.1:57870726-57881396 GCF_001194135.2 Octopus bimaculoides | reverse complement strand
ATATATATATACACATATACATATATATACGCACACATATACATAGATATATATTTATTCATACATATACATACATATATATACATACATGCACACACACGCACACACACACACACACATCTTTTTTCCGCACGAAACAAACGAAATTCAGTGATTATCTTACGAAAAACGAGGGATTATGTACATACCTATATACGTAAATACACGTACACACAGAGACACAAACATAGAAACGCACATTAGTCTCGACTCCAAACATCAACAACAACAGCAACTACAAAAAAATTGCAACGGTTGCATCAGACATAATTCAATTCGTCTATATCATGTTTGAATAAGAAGGGAAAAGATCATTGAAATACTCAAACTAAAATAACAAATCATTTGTCGAAATAATGCTGCTACTGCTTTTGTTATTGTAGATTAGCCACCCCTGCTCTAATCATCAGGCCAATTTATTATCAAAGACATTCCACCCATGACAATATCATCTTATTATTCTTATGTTTTTTTTTTCAATATTGTGTCTAGTACTGCATTATCCAAATCACTCCCCCACTGCCGTAGCCTTTTGAAGATGGTAAGCTATGACTTGAGGGAGTTTTGGCTGCTATGTATAGAAATCGAGTAATTATGTAGAATTTCCCGCCTTGCCTTGCCCAAGAAATTATTTCTGACACAAGTTAGTAGGGGAGATTGCAGTCGAGTATAATGACTCCAATACTTGATTGTATTTGTGTTTTGTCGATATCTGAGTAATGAAAGCCAAAATCGACTCGTTTCCCTTTGTCCCTTGGACCTGGAAGCTGCAACAGTGGAACTTTGTAATATATTTTGAACACGCGCAGATTAAACTGACCTAACTCAAGGAAACAAGAATAACACTGTATAACGATACATTTGATCCATTATGCATTAGGCCATCTATACCTGGGTTTCTAAGCTCTCTCTCTCTTTTCAATAAATCAGTATAAAAAGAAATAACTGAGCTTTCACTGTGTTGAGTGAGTTGATTGGTTATATTTGAAGTTCTCTAGTAATGTAGGAGGGAAGCGAAATAGTGAATTTAGTATGTGCTACTGTTGCTTTGGAATCAAGCTTCTCGTTAATTTATATAGTGTTGGTAGTTGTGCAGCTGAGTTTTGGTGGAATGATGCGACGATTATGCTATTATCTGTGTACAGAGCACAAAACGTAGCGGAGATGAAATAATGATTTTCGTTCACTGTACACTGTGCAGATTTAGTTGTCTTTGTTTACCCTGTAAATTTTATAATCTAACAGGTAGTCTGCTAGCCAGCTTTTTGTATTGTTTATTAAAGAGTAGTTCAATATTTTGTATATAAGTAGATAGTGACGGATAGAATTGAAAGCTTTGCGGGTGTTGGTATAATTAAAAGTGAGTATGTGAATGTTTGATGGTGAAGGCATAATATTAGAATCACGTGTGGTGGTCGAGTGTAGTAGCCTGGCTCTTAGGACTTTTGAGAGGGAAATGTATGAGTTATGGTTGTCTAGGACTAGTGTATCAGGTTGGGTAAAAAGTAAGCAACGTTTTGAACCACGACGAATTTGTACCGGACTTTTGCATAGTTTCAAAGTTTTTTAAAAGATTTTTGGCAATTGCTTGATAATACAGACATAGACTTGCCCAAATGCATCAATAAATTAACATTGATAAATTTTTCACCGCTGTTACAATCATCTGAAGTGGAACTGTCAAAGCGCAATATTCGAGCAATTTTGCTATTCAACTTCAAAAAATGGACGTAAAACAGCTGAAATTGCTCGCGATATCAACGAAACGTTTAGTGAGGAAATGACCAGTGAGTGGTCAGCTCGAAAATGGCTTAAACGATTTCGCAGTGGAGACCTGAGCCTTGAAGATCGTGAGCATAGTGGACG
Source organism: Octopus bimaculoides (assembly GCF_001194135.2). Lineage (NCBI taxonomy): Eukaryota > Metazoa > Mollusca > Cephalopoda > Octopoda > Octopodidae > Octopus > Octopus bimaculoides. The sequence continues at coordinate 57,879,491 of NC_068986.1, read as the reverse complement.
CCTATCTTTTATCGATGGCGGTCAATTAAAGACCGTCGTTGAGGAAAATCCACGTAAAGCCATACGAGAACTGGCAAAAGAACTTCAAGTTAGCCAGAAAACTGCCTGCAACCATTTGCATGCGACCGGAAACAAAAGAGCTCCACAAATGGGTGCCACACAATTTGAATGAAAATAAGAAAATGCAGTTATGAAATTTGCTCGATCCATTTCTTGAACGAATTGTAACTTGCGATGAAAAGTGGATTATGTACAATAATATAAAATGTTCTTCGCAGTGGTTGAACCAAAATGAAGCACCGAAAATCAAGCTCTTCAAAAAGAAAGTTATGGTAACTGTTTGGTGGTGTACTTCTGGAATCATCCACTATAATTTCTTAGAACCCGGAAAGACCAATACTGCAGAAACATATTGCCATCAAATTGCCAAAATGAACAAAAGAACTGCTACTCCTCCATCCCAGACTGTTCATTAGAAGAGGCCACACGTTTCACAATTGACGCTTCAGAGGTTGAGGGAACTTGGCTACGAAGTTCTCCACCCAGCTTATTTCCCAGACCTTTCTCCTATCGAATACCATTTTTTCAAGTACCTTGATGGTTACCTGCGAGAGGAGTTCAAATATCAAACCGATGCTGACAGTGATTTCAAAGGATTCATCAGCTCCAGAACTCCATATTTTTTTGTTACCGGAATAAACAAATTTGTAACTTGTTGGCAAATATATGTTGATTGTAATGGTACTTCCTTTGATGAATAAAATTTTAGCATTGTTGAAATATATTGTGATGAATTTCGTGATTCAAAACGTTGCTTACTTTTTACTCAACCTAATATTCAATTTAGTGATAGAAAGTGATGAATCTACATGACACTATTTCACTCCTTTTTTCTAGAGTTTTTGTATTGGGATGATTTCTCCCAAACCCTTCATGTTTTAGGTGTATACCTATATGTAGCGTTTTTAAGTCGAGAGTTTTTTCAGCTTTCGATTCCCTTATTGGTTTTCAGATGTCTGATGAAAAGAAATGTGCAAGTTTATATTTTGCATTTAATAGTTAATATTCTTATTTTCGATAAAAAAAACAAAAAAAACAAAATGCAAAGCAAAACCAAATAAAACAAAAGATACGTTTAGTAAAAACATTTCCTTGCTGTTATTGAGAGGATATATACTTTAAGCTTGTGACTTTGACAGGAGGTGAGGTGTGACAATCGTTGTTGATGAGGATGCTAATTACTCTATATATTGTTTTACTGCTTAGTTTGTAGTCTATGTAAGATACAAGTGGTTGTCAGTTTTCCGTTTTCCTATGATTTCTGTTTTCTTTATTTCCTTCTTAGTTGATTGATACTGAGTTTTATTTCTGTTTCGTGTGGTGTTGGTGTTAAGTGTTTAAGCTTATCTCTAGTTTTTATGAGGTCGGCTATATGTCTCCTGCATAATTGAGGAGATACTTTTTCATATAGCCTTCTAGTATATATTTTAGGAAGCATCTACAATTATTTTGTGGAATATATATACGGCGATGTCGATTGTAGTGTTGTAAATCTTGCGAATCTTCATTCTGTTTCCGGGCGGAACTGATTCTACTGAGTTTTAAATATCCTTCATTGATGTGTCATGATTGTCAGAGATGAGTTTGGAATATTGTCATCCAACTGTGGCTACATGGCAGAAGGTGATGTCTGAGAAAAATTGATGTAAGTAGTTTGGTAGAAGTTATTCAGCATGTAAAGACAGTTTAGTTATAATGTTTTTATGTAACTTATGTTTCATGTGTTAGTCACCTCTTATGTTGCATCTATGGCGTACATCGAAGCATTCTCCGTTAATAGTGGGATGGTTGGAGTGGCTTGTGTTTGTATTTCTGAAGGTAATTTTGTGTGTGTATGTGTGATTTTGGCTTCTTTTCCGAATACCTGCATTTGAGTCTAGCGTCGCTGCATGTTTTTATACATGTTATGAGATTTCCATAATTTAGTCCACCTATTTTTATCGATATTTGATTAAAATTTTGAAGAGTCCAGTTTTGGACTTGTAAATTAGTATCTTGAACTTATAAACTTAGTTTCTAGAGTTCTGAATGTCGTGCTATAATGATGAAGTGCTTCAGTTACATAAAGGGGCTAAATTGCAGTATGTTTTCTTTTTGCATTTACTTTTCTGTTTGAAGTATTGCAAATTTTTTAAATAGATGTTTTTGGTGTCTAAGAAGCGAGATAATATTCCTGTTTATATCGATAGATATGGCGGTGAATGTTATTGCTATGGTACTGGGATATGTACTGTATTTGTGTAGATTTGGGGATATAATTTTATTATATCTATCTGAATATCATAGAGTAAAACACTCTTTACTCTTTTAGATATTTTAAAATCAATAGCGTGCAAACTTGGCGATTTCAGATTTAGACTACGTTTCTTTTACATGTTTCTTTTACTCTTAACGTGACAAACCTGCCTTTTCTAGTGTGCTATGTTCAGAATTATCTTATCCAGTATATTAATCCATTTTGAAGATGCTATGGTGAAATTTGAAGGATATTAAACAGTTAATTTAATCAGGCTAATCGACAACTTAAAACCGCTTTCGCATTCAGATCTAGCACTATTTCGTTTGTTTGCATTACTTAATTTTTTGCAATAGGTAAAACTACAAACGACAAGCCTGAGTCCTACTCAGAAAAAAAAATTCATTCGTTATCTGCTTGATGCTACAGAAACCGGAACGTTAAGTGTTGGCCCTGTAGATCTATAGACCTATATGTTTAGGATACGTTTTATGCGTTAGTTCCCTAAAGTAAACAAATTAACATGGATGAGTAATTATACAAGTGGACTACTCCTGGCCCTGCCTTCCTGACCCAAGAATACGAAGAAAATCAAGTCACCGGTTATCTCATGATGATCCTCTTTTTCGACAGCGTGGTCATGATCTATATCCACTGGGTTTTCTCTGGACAGACAACCAACAAAGAATATTTTGTGGAGGTTTTAAGGGAATTCAGGAAGAGATTTCGTCGCAAAAGGCCAAAGCTCTTCCATCGGTGGCACCTGCACCAGGATAATGCACCAGTCCGCAATTCCATCTCAGTAACTAACTACCTGACAGGGATAGCCATCAAGGCTGTCCCTCACCCTCCCTACAGTCCATACATCGCTCCCTGTAACATTTTGTTGTCTTCCAAGCTAAAGTAGAACCTCAGGGACAATCGTTTTAAAGACATAGCGATGAAAGAGCCTGTCAAAAGAGCCGTGGTCACCTTAATTTGGAGAACTTCTGTAGGGCCTTCAGGAAGCGGCTAGAGCTCTACAGCAAGTAAATTGAAGACAAAGGATCCTATATTGAAATTAATAAATGTTTCTAGTTACACACACACACACACACACACACACACACACACACACACACACACACACACACACACACACACACACACACACACACATTAACTCACTCTTACAAAACTGAGTATCATGAAAACGTTAACTTTTCATAGAGTGCAGAGTGTTTGGTTATAAATTAGCCATGGGCCAGTATTTTTCTAGCGGTGGGGCATATGATACATTATTCAGCTGAAATCGAATCGACCCATTAAGTTATAATTTAAGAAGCTTCATATGCAGTTCGGGGTATATTATGTATTACGCTAAATAAATCCTAAAAGTTTAGTCAGTACAATGGAAAAGAAAATGAAAGAAACAAAAACTTCAAATTAACAGGGTGGCTCTAAGGAAAAAGTAATGATTTATATGATCATGGCTTTTAGCGTACCATATTAAAAGACATAAAGCACTAGAAGTAGTTCGAATGTAATAACTTTCCTACGTCTGCTTAAAATTATACCAGTTTACAGGTAATCAAATATGGCCACTATGAGACAAATACAAAAGTACTTGACTTGCACTGGCTATGTCTAATTAGAGTTGATCATATAATATGATCAATAGTGTTGTGTACAGTCAGACACAGAATGATTGAACAGAATTATGATCAAAGGCATTCCTAGGCAACGTGTCTGTTATATCTAGTATGTTGAGTGACTACCTGTAGGCTCTATCGTTCGCTTCTTCGGAACATTTGATATTTCGGCTGGTATTCCGGTATTTTTACCATTATTTTGGTAACGATGATTCCATTATACATTCTGGAAAAACATCAATACCTCAACCACCACAAATACCACTAGCAACACCGCTGCAACCACAACCAACACCACCGCCACATATATCACTACCACCCACAACAGTTAATGGAATGCAAGTGGTCAAATATTCGATCTGTAGTCTAAATGCAGTTTGGTGATCTCAGTTAACTACATACTTTAAAATACGGTGACTATACGGACCAAAAAGAGAGCTTCTGCGTAGTCCTGCTAGAAATAGCAGCAAAATATTCCGCCAACCAGAGTCTATCATTCTATAAAGGGAAAGTATATTACATAACCTATTCATAGGACATGACTGGAATGCCTTTAACTATACGTCTGCTCAATCGCCATAGACTTGAACACATCAACAACAGTAGTAACAAAATACGAGTACATGAGTACATGAGCAATTTGTTTTTAAAAATGACTCTAAATACTCGCCTGAATTTCATATTCTTTTAGAAACCAAGCTTTCAAGATCTAGCCTTCCTGGCACCATGTCTAGTCAGATAGCTAACACAGATGCATATAAACCTACTAATGAGACGTATATCTAAAATATAAGTAAGTTATTCTTAAAAGATAAAGGAGAAAATAATTTTCCACCATCATTCTTTGTGCCAAAAAAACATTTTTCTTTCTTCATTTTCGCTATTTCTCTAGTCGCCACCTTCCATCTGCCTCTCGTTTCCTTACTTAATCTTTTCACTTCTTTTTTCTATACTGTTAACCATTCCCATTCCTTTACCTCTTCCTCCATCATTCTCTCTCTCCCCGCCTCTCTCTCTCTCTCTCATTAAATCCCTTCTCAGTTGTTCTCTTTGGATATCTCTGTTGGCTTTCATTTCAACGTTTCCCCCATTCTATTAAAGCCCTTCGTTACGCAAGGTCAATTGGTGCGATTACTACAAAGTAGCGTTTCTTTTAATAATCCCCTTTATGAACTGCTTAAAAAGAAAACTGCTACAACAACATACAACAACATGAAACCACCTCAGAAGCAACCCAGTTTTTCGGAATGTTTTTATGCGGTGTTTTCCTTTCATTTTCATTCCTAAGTCATATATCACAAATAACACCGATTCATTTCGATAGGCGACTATCATGCTTGCTTCCATGACTATTAAATATTATGTAGAGAAAATGTGGAGATCAACGAAGATAAACCCAGGAGCCAATATTGGAAGATATCACTCCAAAGAATTATTACTGACTTCCAGAAATCTCTGGCATACTGCACTGCTAAGACACAATTGCTGGTTCGAAATAAACTCTAGAGGCACAATAGTGCCGCCAGTGTTACCAGTCCATGAGGCACGAAAAGTGACAAAACTGATTTCCACTTTTATTGTTGTTGTTGTCGTTGTTGTTGTTGTTGTCGTTGTTGTTGTTGTTGTTGTTGTTGTTGTTGTTGTTGTTGTTGTTGTTGTTGTTATTATTATTATTATTATTATTATTATTATTATCATTATTAATATTTTCATTATTATTATTGTTGTTGTTATTATTATTATTATTATTATGACTATTATTATACTTATTGACTTTTTTTCGTTGTTTTTGTTGCTGTTTGCTGTGAATGGTCACATATCACAAAGCTCCGCTGAGAAGATATTTTTATTCATGATTACACGACGGAAAAATAATTTTTCATGTTCTTTTTAAGAACAAAGGGTTTCAGAGCATTTGATCATCTACTGCACTAAACTGAGGTCGAAAATGTAGTTCATTCGTAGATATTATTGTGGTATACATGTACTCTTGAAAATGTTCATTCTGTTTTGTTTGGTAGTCTTTTAATACAGCCTGTTTTTGTAGATTAGAAACAAAGAGAAACCTCAATTAAGTAAATGCAGGTTATGATTTCACAAGCTAAAACAGACTTAAGTAACATTAATCTAAATACACCCACCAAGCACAGCAATTAATCCTTCGTAAGCACTGTAGGTTCTTCAACTAAATGATAAGAGGAAGAAATAGAAGAGGTGTGTCACAAACGACAGTGCTTCTTTGCCTGATGGATAGGATACCATCCTTTTCATCGAGCAAAGGTCGGGACGGAAGGTGACATTCTTCGGTCTTTTCCTCAAACGCTGTGATATTTTTTGCGCTCAGATGAAGAGCTAGAGGAAGCTTTGTATGTTGTTTGGTAGGATATGTACTACATCAGCCAAGCAGATTCTGTAATCTTATACTTGAACCTGAAAACTGAGGATTCCGGGGCGAGGAGTTCTTGTGTATAGCTCATTGATCACTGTTTTATCAAGGGATTGTGTTACAATACATGGGTTTTTGAAGTATGGGGTTCACTATCAGAAATACTGGCACAGTTGTAGACTCTTGGTCTGTTGCAAACATTTGCAGCATAGCACAAGCGCGTGGCAAGCGCGAAAGACACGGTGAACAGTATGTGGTTGGGTGGAATTTAAATGGACTTCTAGTATTTAACGATCCCGATAAACACAAGGTTATCTCACAGTTGTATCTCAGAGAGAGAAAGAGAGAGAGCAGAAAAAAGAGAGAAGAAGAGAGAGAGAAATGAGCTTAACAATTAATCAGACTGGAGTTGTGGGGTAGAATAAATGATATATGGATAACAGAGGGATGACTGAATGGATCCATTTAGCCGATTACTCATCCATTCACAGATCCATCAATATGTAAACACATACACCAAGTACAGTTTATCAATAATAGAGAGAAAAATTTCAAAACATCTAAGAGGTTCTCAGTATGGATTTCCTGGATTGAATATACAGTAATGGAGCACATACACTGACACTTTATGGGCTCACTTAGAGATGAGTAAAATTTTATTCACGCACGCACTTGTATATGCATACATTAACTAGCTGACATAAATACAAATCCCATGTGCCTTGTCACTTCGTGACCAGCTTGAATTCTGCAATGAAAAAAACCCCCTGAAATTCAAAAGATACGCACACACATACACACACATGTATAAATCGAACTGTACAGTATTATACGGCCGATCATACCAATCGGTTTCGCACTAGAAGTTCAATCGAGTGTTAAGTAACAACTCGATTATGTAACTGTCGCTCTTCAGAGATGGCAATTATGGAATGAAATATGGCAGCTGCTCTCTATTGTTGGAGGTGAAGAGACACATCCGGTTTGTGGTTGTGGAAAGACGACGAAATGAACCGTGTAAGGGCATGTTAAAATATATGTCCCTTGGAATCAAAACACCATTCCCATGAGTCTTCCGAAAAAGTGTGTATGGGAAATGTGTGTACGTTTTCAGTGTTGGTGTTCTTGTCAGACTGGAATGTGCGCTCTGATACTATATGTGTAGCGTATTCGAGGATGGTGATTGTTACGCAGTTGCCCAAAAGCCGCATAAGTACATGTATGTTCGTTTGTGATTGTTGTATTGGTGGTGGGAGGGTCGAATCTGGGGGGACTAGCAGATAGAGTCATGATGGGGCACGTAGACATAATAGGATGTATTTCATTTCATATGGGCAAGGATTAAAAAATTCACTTCTCCAGTTCAGATAGATGTCTGGGTGTTGAGAGTTCTTTAAATATGTTTCTTCTCTCAGCCAGGCATAATCTACACTTCCTGTTGTTCTTGAAGTAAATTTTATATTTCTCTAATATCCTCCCTTTATGCTGTATTCGGTGGTACATTCTTCCAACGCCTATATTTGCTTGGTCAGGGTTAAGGCGTTTCGTCTCCCCGAGATATTGAAGGAGGACTTGCGGTTGTTATATCGGGTTCTAAAGAGGACTTCATTTGATCCTACGTACTTTCGAAAGTTTGGTTGCCCATTTGATCCTAATGTTACCTTGGCCTCATATATGAAGGTTTCCATAATTACAGTGACCGTTCAGTGGACAAGAATCCTTTCCTGAAAACCACTGGCGGCTAGGGCTTCATAATAGTGTCGGGAGTTGTCGTTAAAAATCCATTTCCTTGAATATAGGTTTGAAATTCTTCTATTGATATACTTTATCAGGCTCTTGAATACAATGGCTGGCTAACAAGAACCTGTATTAATACATGATAGCCTCTTATTTAGCTTCCTAATGAGTCTATAGATACAGGACTTCGAGTTCAACGTCACATCTAAGAAATCCACTGTTGGTTTCTATAGCGACATTAAGCCCATATTTCATTCCATAATTGCCATCTTTGAAGTGCACAGGATTGCATAATCGGACTCTTACGTAACACTCCGTTGAAGTCCTACTGCAAACCCGATTAATAAGATCAGCTGTAATGGATACATGATACGGTACACTTCGATTAATATGTCCACTCTATTGATAAATATACAAGTGCATATTTTTTTCTGACGTCTGGTTTCTTAAACGTGTGTGTGTGTGTGTGTGTATTTAACCTTTCATCTTTTATTTGTTTTAGTCATTAGACCATAGCCATGGTGGGGCACCACCTTGAAGAAGTTTTTAGTTGAATGAATTGACACCAGTACTTATTTTTTAAGCCTGATACTTAATTCTATCGGTCTCTTTTGCCGGACCACCAATTTACGGGGACGTAAACACACCAACACCAGTCATCAAGCGGTGATGGGGGACAAACACAGAATTGAACCAAAACACGCACAAATATATA
>NC_068986.1:57869578-57870483 GCF_001194135.2 Octopus bimaculoides | reverse complement strand
CTTGCTTCCCAACCACATGGTTCTGAGTTTAAACCCACTGCGTGGCATTCTGGACAAGTGTCTTCTATTATAACTTGGGGCCGACCGAAGCCTTCTGAGTGGATTTGGTAGACGGAAACTGAAAGAAGCACGTCGTATATGTATCTATATATATATAGTTGTGTGTGTGTATGTATGTTTGTATGTATGTGTGTTTGTGTGTGTATGTGTATGTGTTTATCCCCTCGTCATCGCTTGACAACCGATGCTCGTGTGTTTATGTTTCCGTAACTTAACGGTTAGGCAAAAGATACCGATAGAATAAATTCTCGGCTTTAAAAAATAAATACCGGGGGCGATTTCTCCGATTAAATCTCTTCGAGGTGCTTCTCCAGCATAACCGTAGTTTAATGACTGGAAGAAGTAAAAGAATAAAAAGACTGTATATATGATGGGTTTCTTTCAGTTTCCGCCTACCAAAATTCACTCACAACTTGGTCGGCACGAGACTATAGTACAAGACGCTCACCCAAGGTGCTATGCAGTGGGACTGAACTCGGACCCATGTTATTAGGAAGCAAGCTTCTTCCACACAGCCACACCTGCGGTGTATTGTGTAGTTGGTGTGCGTGTGGGTACGGCTTTAGTTGAATAGATTGGAGAAATACAATTCAATACATGAATATATATATATAGTTTTTATTACTTTTAATCACCAGAAAGTTACGAAACTGACCCATAAGTCGAAAGTTGCATGCATGCCTGCCTCTTATCGAACTTTAAAAATTTGATAAAGCAGCATGCACGTAACTTCCAAGCGTTGAATCAATCGTGTAACTTTTTGCCGATTAAAAATGTTTCTACCTGTCTGTATGTTTGTCTCTCTCTCTCTCTCTCTCTCTCTCTCTCTCTCTCTCTCTCTCTCT
>NC_068986.1:57868580-57869270 GCF_001194135.2 Octopus bimaculoides | reverse complement strand
GATCAATAAGTATCCGGACTGTTGCCATAGTAACGAAGTGAAAGCAAGCAGAGTAAAGCAATTAAGGAGATCTTATGCAACTGAAACTCGAGTGTGTTTTTGGCACAAACAGGGCAGACACGCGTCTCATACCCAAATCTTCATTGATAATGGACTGAACTGAACCGTAACTAATTTACACATCCTCTGATAATTCAACGATGCTGATTCGACGATTTCCCCTCATAGTTGCACGCACATCAGCGATGTTGTTCTCACTTCTGCTGGTTGCAGGTCTCCCAGAACATTCCTCAATATTGAGATTTTTTCAGACATCTTCGAAACGTCTGCACCACTTGTACACTTGGGTGCGGCTCATAAACTCCTCTCCATACGCTTTCTGCAACTTTGCATAAACCTCGGAGCAAGTATCACCATGACAACTTTTTCTGCCATGGCTAATGCGACGATTACACGCCACGCACCTTTCTTCCAAGCACTGCTGTAAACAGTGGAAGTGAGCTAGAACGTTAAAACTTCGTATGCACAGCAGAGTTCAAGGTCAATCTTTGTTTAGCCGTTTCACTCTGCTAGCATTAGCTTCGTTACTATGGCAACAGTCCGGATACCTATTGAACAGACCTCGTATATGTGATATCCAAATACCCATAATATACATACGTAAGTACATTTGCAAGTAGGCTATTATAT
>NC_068986.1:57866152-57868360 GCF_001194135.2 Octopus bimaculoides | reverse complement strand
ACATATACACATATGTGTATGCGTGTGTGTGTGTGTGTGAATATATTTTCGTCTAAATTACCCCAAAATGAAAATAACACTAGCATCTCATTTTACGAGATACATTTACCAAAATTAAATAAAAAATAAAAAATATTTATTCAATAAAATCGCCATCGGCTTCAACCACGGTCTCTAGACGACTTTGGAATCTCATGCAACTCATCTGGACGGTCTTCTTGTTTAAGTTGGTGAATACTGCCATAATCCTTGCCTTCAGTTCATCTTTGGTATTACAAGGAGTTTTGTTGGTCTCTCGCTCAATTGCGTCCCACACATAATAAGCAAGGGGGTTGCAGTCTGGGGAGTCAGGTGGCCAATGTTAGGGGTAATCAGGTCGCAGAAATTGTCTGACAGCCATGACAGGGTTCTCCTGCTTGTGTGGTATGGTGCACATCTTGTTGTCTTCCAGCAGCCGCCCTCTTAACCCAGGGCAGCACTACGTCCTCCAGGCACTTGATGTAGGGCACCGTGTTGAGTCTGAGGCTGTGTGGGAAGATAAATGGAGGCATAACATCGCCATCACTAGTGATCACTCCAGACACCATGATATTGACTGGATGTTTGATTCTTATCACTCTCGGTACATTTCCTCAGATTGCACTGTCCTCCGAATGACACACAAACACTCTGAAATATTAGTATTGGAGCTACCGGCGCGAATGCCAAGCATTGCAGCATGTCGTTTCCAAATTCCTGGCAGAGTGAATTGCGTCATGGTGCTGCTATTCTCACAGACGTTGTCCAACTGACCCTACTATAACGTAGAGTCGACGAAATCAAAAACAAACAACGCGCATGTGCAACATTAAAAATATAAAATAGCGACAATTTACCCATCGCACCCTGTATATATGCATGCTTATATGTATTGAATTTATATATATATATATATATATATATATATATATATATTGATAGAGAGGACAACAAAAGATAGAAAGAGACCTCGATATTATGTAAATAGTTTTACAGGGCTACCGAATAAGTGTCACATATTTTTACACACATATATATATATGTGTGTGTGTGTGTATGTGTGTGTGTGTGTGTGTATTTGTGTGCGTGTATGCATGCGTGCGTAAAATAACTATTAAACATTGTAATGAGTGGAGGGTGCATGCGGATTTGTAGGAAGTGTTCCTCAGCGATGCCATGGTTTATCTTAACGAAATCAAAAATCTCCTGTTTTTGAGATGGTGGTGACCAAGGATAACAACATAGAATAGGCGTATAACTCGTATTGAATAAAGAATAACAGTGTGCACTGCTTTCAGTGGAGATGGAGTATCATGTGTTTGTAGCAAGATTAACAATAACATAACTAGTTAGCATTTCACTCAGGAAGAATGGTAGTGCAATGATCCTTTAAGGAACCTGATGTGTTTTATCATGGATATGGCAAAAAGAGCTGAAACAAAGAACATCAGAGCCGAAACAAAGAAACATTTTGCTGCATAGTTGAAATGGTAACAATCGCACATGGGCTTGAGATGTGGGCTGCGTGGATAACAGAAGGAAAAAATCTGTGTATAATTTGGGTCATAATAATCCGTACATTTCCTGGTAACGTCCATGCTGTCCGAAAGTGTCTTCAGTAGACAGGTGAAGGGATTTCGTCTTTGTTGAAGCCGTATATAAAATATATATGTTTGTTTAAAGCAGGCGATTACAATTCTTAAATTATATTAATTAACTGTTTGTGGAACACTCGAGAAGAGAAGGATCAAATAAACAAAACAAATTTGAAGCTCTTTCCTTTGAACGTAAGTCTGGAACTGTGAAGAAAGATAGAAATGTTCGCCAAATTATTTTCTTCTCACAAACCACTCGAACCAACCCAATCTCTATCCCTATATCTCACGGTCTCTCTAACTTCCATTTCCCTCTCTGTTTCTCTCTCACGGTTACTTTCATTGACTTTTTATTCACCCTCTTACAACTTCTCCATGTCACTCGACGCCCTTCTCCCATAGATGCACCGTCTATATTTTTCCATCTCTTTTATGAGTCTACATAAATACACTAAAGTCCATTCACACGCAGGAAAATTCTCTTCCCCTCTCTCTCTAAGTCTCTTATCTCTCACTATTTACATACGCACGGGCATAAAAAAAACACATACACATCTGTTATCGTGAGCCCGTATATATATATATATATATATAT
>NC_068986.1:57864943-57865945 GCF_001194135.2 Octopus bimaculoides | reverse complement strand
TGTGTGTGTGTGTGTGTGTGTGTGTGTGTGTGTGTATGTATGTGTATGTATATATATATATATATGTATGTGTATATATATGTGTGTGTGTGTGTGTGTGTGTATTGCGCATGTGTGTTTGTGTGCATTTATGTACGTGTGTGTATGCATGTATATATATGTATGGGCGCGTTTGTGTGTGAGACGTTGTGCATGTTTTATTTCAAGATTTCTTGTCAATATAGAAAGAGCTGGTTTCTAACCTATATCCAAGGCTTAGTCATTAGAACTTCAACATCAAGAGGATATGTATGTATGCATGTATGTATGTATGCATGTATGTATGTATGCATGTATGTATGTATGCATGTATGTATGTATGTATGGTATATAATTGTTCAGTTTTATTTCAAGATTTCTTGCCAATAAAGAGCCGGTTTCTAACCTAGATTCAAGGCTCCTTCATTGGAATTTCAATATCAACAACAGGGTATTTTTGTTTGTATGTGAGTATGTATGTATATGTGTAGATTTGTATGTTTTGCTTTATGTATGCATTCTCAGGCGTATAGTTGCATATCTAGACATGCTCATATATATTAGAAAAAAGATAAACCTTTGGAAAGTTTTACAGATTTTTATAGTACAAGTGATGGATTGGATCTGTAGTCTTTGAATTAGCTTTCTCCTTTCTGGTTATGAGAGGCTTAATTTCTCAAGATTGGTATTTAGGCAGTGTATTACGTATCCCATTGCCCCAATAATTACAGGTATAAACCTGAACTTGTAATCTGGATGAGTAACTTCAGATTTCTCAATAGTTCAGCGTAGTTCAGCATATGTTAACATCCGCTGGGCAGCTAATTTCCACAGCTGTGCAGTTTCTCTTCTCTATCCCAGATCATCATATCAGGTCTATTGTGCTTACATTTTATTGGGGACTTCACTAGGACATTCTACCGGTACTCCTTTTTATTATGAGTAACTATCTATCTTAGAAAAGTAGTGTGTGGGATTGGAGGG
>NC_068986.1:57863502-57864748 GCF_001194135.2 Octopus bimaculoides | reverse complement strand
AGGAAGTGCAAAAAATCGTGTTAACTGGAACGACTCATGTACTGAGAAGAGCATTATCGCTGTTGAAACGACATCCATTCATGAATTTATTTATTTATTAATTTTTTTTTAATACATATTTTACCTGTGAATTTGCGTGTGTAAACTGGGAATGCATACAATGAGCTTCTCTGCCCTAGGTGTACGGAAAACACTTGGCGAGAAATGGAAGAAAATTTGAAGAAAGAAGAAAAAACAACAACAACAACAACACAATAATAATAATAATAATAATAATAATAATAATAATAATAATAATAGGCACGGCCAAAATGTAAAAAATTTACATTGGAAACTGTGCTAGAAATGGGGATTTGAGACTGGAAACACATGGTACAATCATCGAGTTGAAAATGTACGGGAGTCGGAGGAATGTAAGATTTTGTGGGAATTCCCAATTCAAACGGACAAAAAAGTTGATGCTGTTATCGCTGCTGCTGTTGTTACTGCAGTCGCTGCTGTCGTCACTGCTGCAATTGTTGTTTTAAACTTATCCTGGATAAGTCTTACTGATGCCGAAATAGATACTTACATGATCATACAGGTCAGTGTATTCCGTGATGTCTTTTTATATCTATATCAACAATCAGCAGCATGAATGGCAAAACGACAGCGGACAATCGAACATGTACCACAGAGTTCTCGAAAAAGCGCTTAATATTTATGCTGCTGCGTTCGTCTCCTTACGTCTAATGTGGATACACTGTGTTGCTGTCATCTCCCGATATATCTGGAAACACGGTGCTATTTTGGTCTTACTTTGTGACGGAGGAATCAATTACATAAAATAGTTTTAAGTAGAGAGAGAAAGAAAGAAAGAGATAAAGAGAGAAAGAAAGAAAGAGATAAAGAGAGAAAGATATAAAGAGTGAGTAGGTGAGACACAGAGAGAGAGAGACAGACAGACAGATAGATAGAGAGAGGGGGGATAGGGAAAGGGTACTGTTAGCAGAGGAGCTTCAGCACCAGATTACACCAGATTGATTCTAAATTTGTCGTCTTACTTCTGAAGCGATAACAAAAATAGCAACTTTAGTAAAACATCATCATCATCATCATCATCATCGTCATCATTGCCATCATTAACATCATCATCACTACCACTGTCATCATCATCATCATCATTAACATAATAATCACTATCACTGTCATCATCGATACTGTTTTTATCATAAACTACAATAGCAACAACACACACACACACACA
>NC_068986.1:57851425-57860596 GCF_001194135.2 Octopus bimaculoides | reverse complement strand
ACCCCCCCCCCACAACGATGGCCTCTTAGCCCTCCAGTACTTTCACCGTCGCCCAAACCCCAGACCTACCACCTCTACCATCTCTGATACTTCCGTAAAGTTCCTCGATATCTCTCTCTCCACTGATCCCCTCACCAACTCTCTTACCACCTCTGCCTTATTTAAACTTACGGACTCCCACTTCTACCTCAACTTTCCTCCTCTCATCCCTCCCACACAAAACGAGCCATCCACTACTCCTAGTTCCTCTGCCACCGACGCCTTTGCAATCGGGACTAGGGTTTCGTGACCCAGTCCCAATATCTGGCCCGCTTGTTCATGTATCGCGATTACCCTTCCACCCTTGTCAAAATTACCCTTACCCGCACTTGTTAAATGGATCACATTACTGCCCTTTCTCCTTTCCAACCCGTATTCCCCAACCACATTCTCTATCTCCTCCTTCCCCCTCCACCCTACCACTTCGTCAGAAGATCCTGCGAGCCTTCTGTCACCTCCAGCTAGATGCCACTACCCTCCATATTTCCCCCACCCCACCCATGCCCGCCTTCAAACGCACCCGTAACCTACGCGACCTACTGCTCCGTAACTCCCTCCACACTTCTAATTCAACCCACCCCGGATCCTTCCTTTGCTTCAGACCTCATTGCCACTCCTGTCCTTTCATCACCAACACCACCTCTCTCACTGGATCCTATCAGCACACCCTCTACATTAGAAACTCATTCTCCTGCACTTCAAACCTCATTTGCTGCATCAGGCGAAATCGTTGCAATAAACTCTACGTTGGTCAGATGGGCCGCCGGCTAGCCGACCGGTTCACCAAACACCTTTGAGACGTTCGTCCACGTACGTCTCGAAGGTGTTTGGTGAACATCCCCGTCGCCGTCATTTTCGCTTGGCCAACCACTCTACCTCAGATCTCACCGTCTTCGGCCTTGCCCTACACCGTGGATCCACTAACTCTAGACACCGCCGGGAACAGCGTTACAATTTCAATCTACTTACTCAAGCTCTTTTCGGACTCAATATAACCCTCTCCTCTCGGTGACTTTCCACACACACCATTCTTTAAAACAAACATTCAACTCAATATTTTTTATTCGTTTTTTATAATTTTTAATAATTTAAAAATTTATTTCTGTTACCGATATTTTTTCTTCCGTTCCTGATTTATTTATTTATTTATTATAACTAATTTTTGTTTTACATTACTTATTTGTATTGTCTATTTCTTTTATTCTTCACTATTGCTATTATTTTTTATTTTTCATATTCCTATACCACACACCACACACAACACACACACACACGCGCACGCACACACGCACACACATGCATGGCTTGAAAAAGTTTGCTGTTGTAGTTGTTCTCGTGTATTACTGAGGTCAACTCTTTTTCTGTACTTTTTTCGGCAAAAGGCATTAACGTCCTGCTTCCTGCGTCTTTTAGTTTTTCAAATATTGAATATTCGGGACTAACTTATGCATAATGTTCGTCTCAGTTTTGAGCCTCTAGACTAATGGTTCTCGACTATTGTTGCCTATGAACTCCTTTGATTCCTTTTTACTCTATTGGACCTGCGTAGCTATTCTATCTATCTATCTATCTATCTATCTATCTATCTATCTATCTATCTATCTATCTATCTATACATACATACATACACATACATACATACATACATACATACATACATACATACATACGTACATACATACATATATAAACCTATTGCATGTTTATGATTAAATATTATAAAGAATTGTATAAAAATGCTAAAATATTTTGCGTATTGCAGCAGTAGAAGCAATTTATTGTCCATAAATTTTAACAAGAAAATCTTATATGGACCCCCAAGGGCCATATGAACTCCGCTTGAGAACCACTGCGCTAGAGGGAGATTTAGCTACTATTTCTAGCAAGTCAGGCGATTACTTAATGGTCCTCCTTTACTATACAATATTGTTATTGTGGATGACATTACAATAGATATATACAGAATCTTCTATTGCTATGCCAGTGAAGAAGTAAATTGATTTCGCCATTATAGAGTAGTCCCATATTTGAGCAGAACCATTCTACCCGCGATTATCTCCCCTTTATAGATATACTTCATCCTATTAGAATATCTTAACCAATACAACCTTCCATTTTAAAATATGTTAGAGAGTAGTTGGATATAGTAGGCCGAGCAATCACTTAGAGTCTTCTCCATTCTGTCAGCGATTAGGAGAAAAACTATTAGTCAATTACTATGTAGGGACATTCTTCAGATATACAGACAGACTCAGTGGAGTTGTTGGAATCGGTGGTAGTTAGTTACAGAGGAAAAGATACGGTGGACTGAAGAAAAGTAATAACGGAAGAAATTAATCTTTTAGGACAGAATTCTAATTTTATCATTCAAAACTCACACATAAAATGAAAATGAGTGTATCATCATCATCATCATCATCATCATCATCATCATCATCATCATCATCATCATCATTCTCCTTCTCCTCCTCTTCCTCCCCTCCTCTCCTCCCCTTCCCCGTCCTCCTCCTCTTCTTCATCATCATCATCGTCGTCATCATCGTTGTTATTGTTATTCTTATTCCGCCGAGGTCGACTTTAATTTTCATCCTCCAAGGCCGATAAAATAAGTACCAGTAGAGTTTAGGGATCGACGTAATTAGATTACCTGGCAGAATAGTTAGCACGCTGGACCAAATGCTTAGCGGTATTTCGCCCGTCCCTACGTTCTGAGTTCAAATTCCGTCGAGTTTGATTTTGCCTGTCATCTTTTCGTTTTCGATAAAATAAGTACCAGTTTAACACTAGTGTAATCGACTCATCCCTTCCCCAAAACTTGTTGCCCTTGTGGCAAATTTTGAAACCATTATTATCATTATTGAGTGAGAGAGCAGCACATGCCATCACAGTGACACTGGGGTACAAATATACGAAGCCCGATATACAAATCATGACTACCTGTCTGTACACCAGGCACATGCATCACATTACCAGAAGCTAAGTCGTTAGTCCAGGACGTGAACGATAGCGAAGGCAGTACTTTTATACTGGTCGCAGTGTACGCACCAACTGGAGCGGGGCAGCTTGAGTTCTTCAGACGCCTGGAGGCCTTTCTAGGTACATCTCGATTGGGCGATTGGAACGGCATTTTGGATGCACTTGTGGATTGGGTGGGGCTACCGGATAGGAAAGGTTGGGTGCGCAAGCCTCGCAAACCTGCTCAGTCCTTTCCAGCTGGCGGACAGGTTCAGACTGGATTTCTCGAACACGCCAGTGTGGACATGGGAAAACAGCGCCGGATCATCCAGATCTTATCTAGATAAAGTATTTTGTAGGCCCGCAGATATGAATAGCATAGAGTCCACAATTTGAATTCGTCAACTACACAGACCACAAATTTGTGATCTGTACTGTTGACCTAGATAGACTCCATAGCCAGGGACATGGATACTGGAAGCTGAATGCATCCTTCCCGGCGCGCCAAACTTTCAGAGACCGGCTTAGCAAGTCAGTCCATCGAAAGTTGACGGGTGCAGTCTTCAACAACCGATGGTAGGGGGCCGTAAAACGGATGATTAGCGTAGAAGCTGTAGAATTTAGTAGAGAACTAGCGATAAAGAAGACGAGAGTAGAGGGAGTTAGGAAATTAGAAAGGGCACTGAGTAGAAGCATAGCGACCGATGTGCTGGCAGCGAGATTGGTTCTGAACCAATTCTTCAACACCAAGCATGAAGGTTGCATTGTAAGAACTCGGGTGCGTGCTCTAAAGCAGGAGGGAACGTGAGCCATTCGATGGGCCCGGGTGACCGAACGTGGTTATAAAACTACAATTCAGTCTTTGAGGGTTCGGGACAGGCGCATGCTACACGAGTCGAAGCAGATTTGTGCGGAATTTCAGCGGCACTTTGCTGAACTGTACGAGGCGCGCGGTGGCCCGGAGGCGGAGCTGAACTTCACTTCCTATCTTGATGGTATACCATGGCTTTCGGCCAGGGACGTTGAGTTCTGCGAAATGCCGAAGATATACCAGACTTGTTTGGTGAGCTTTTGGGAGACGTCTGCCTCATCTGGCAGAAGAATGGGAGAATACACAGATTTGAGAGCCGAGGTGTGGTGACGCTACTGAGAAAGGATCCGAACAAGGAAGACGTTGTTGATAACTTTAGGCCGGTAACTCTACTAAATACAGATTACAAAATTTTGGCAAATGTATTAGCAAAGAGATTGGCGTTTGTTGACAGACTGGTGACTGATGAGCAGACCTGCGCTATCCCCAGCAAAACTATAGACGACAACCCACACCTCACGCGATACATTATAGAGAGGGTTGGTAAAGAATCTAGCATGGGTGGGGCCCTGATCCATTTGGATCAACCGAAAGCCTTTGATAGCGTCAACCATCTGTACTTGGAATCTGTCCTCAAGGCGGCTGGTTTCGGTCCCGTTTTCAGAGGCTGGGTCGCGACATCTGTTCTCGGAATCGCTTGGTATCGAACGTTTACCCCGTCAAGGATGCCCACTCTAACCCCTTCTCTTCTTACTGGCACTCAAGCCATTACTGCGGAAGCTGGAAGTTTCAAGGACATCTCACGTGAACTGGGATGTAAAAGGTTCGTGTCAGCGTTTGCGGACGACGTTCTGACTTCAAATTCCACCGAGGTTGACTTTGCCTTTTATCCTTTCGGGGTCGATGAAATAAGTACCAGTTACGCACTGTAATCGACTAGGCCCCTTCCTCTCCAAAATTTTCAAGTCCTTGTACTTAGAGTAGAGAAAATATTAATAGTAATTATTATTACTATCAGTAGTAGTAGTAGTAGTAGTAGTAGTAGTAGTAGTAGTAGTAGTAGTAGTAGTAGTAGGAACTGTCTCATTCACTCACACTAATATATATCTCTAAGCATGCTGAATATTTTCGAAATGTAACCAAGGAATTTTTATTTTAGTATTACTTTAAACAGGCCTTGTTATTGAAGATTTTGGGATATCTTCCCTGTATTGGGGCTAATAAAGAAGGTCACTCTTTTGATATTTCGACGTTTTGATTTAACGTCTAACTACAAGTCAAATATGCCAACATGTTATAATACGAGAGCTGCTCTCAAAGTAAATTACATTGGTTAACGTAAAACAGTTAACAAACGGGTAAAAGGATTAAAGTGTGTTTATGAATATACCACAAATTTCTGAAAATGGGGGAGGGGGAAAGCATGACAAGCCACAAGTTTCACCACCAGAAATAAACAGCAGCAGCAACAATAACAACACACGTACACGCACTTGGTCAAACATACTTTCGAATGAGATACATTTTGTAGAACAAACTAATGCTTGCTGCATCTCATTCACAAGATCGGTAAAAGAGAGTATTGCACCTGTGTCTGGGAAGGGGGATCTTCATTGTCCCATTCAGTTACAGAGCTGGCAGCAACATCAGATGTAATCTATTTTATTGGAACAGAGAGAACATATGATAACGTATGCGTCATCATTAAAGAAAAGTGCTTTGCTAAACTTAAAGATATGAGCAGGTCCATGAATTAAGATTATGATCCTGCGTTCTAGCGCAGAATTCATTCAGTAATATTAATAAAAGAAATATTTTGTGAAATATATTTCAAGTTAGAGCAACATGTCGTTTATGTAATTATTTTCTGTATTGCATGCTATCTATGTTACATGCTGTATTGAATGCTTTCACAGCTCGATGCTTGTGTTTTGTTTTGTGTTTTCTTTATTGTACTGTATGTATTCTCTTTAATATGTGTACAGTAACACTTAGTGCTATATTCTGCGTATTGTGCGTATGTATGAGTACCTTAGCTCTGGCATAGTCCAGATCATCGTCAGTTTGTCATTTTCTCAGATCGTTTCTGATGTAAGCTTATACCACTTTTTTCTTTTGACATGTTGCTAGCATAATAATTGCCAGGGTATGAGAGTCTCAATTTGTTTTGCCTGTAGATAGACAAGAGTGGGTTACCAGAGACGCTTAATTAGTTCTTCTCAGCCTCGGCATATCATGCAATTACCTAATGTATTCTGCTTCATTACATGCTGTTGGTAATTTATGCTGCGAAAATTTTGATCCTGCAGTGTTAAAAATCCTTTAGCCTTAGCTTTGAATCCTGCTCTGCTCAGCTAATGCAACGATTTATATTTGTCTACTTTAAGCTTTACGTGTTCGAGATAAACGCTACAAGCTTGCTTACGTTTGATCCACCAGCATCCATAATTGCTAAAAATGCTCGCAGACTCTCGTTTGGTGTCTGTGTATTGCTGATTACTTTATCTTTAAGACGGTGAGCTGGCAGAAGCATTAGCACGCCGGACAAAATGCTTAGCAGCATTTCGTCTGCCCCTACGTTCTCAGTTCAAATACTGCCGAGGTTCACTTTGCCATTAATCCTTTTGTGGTCGACAAAATAAGTACTAGCTGAGCACTGGGGTTCATGTAATGACTAAACGCCTTCACTAAAAAGTTTCAGTCCTTGTGCCTATAGTAGAAAGGATTACTCTATCTTTATTATTGTGGACTACTCTTTCTTAATCCATTTAACTATCTTTACTGCTTTTTTTCCTTTAATTTTGTTCGAAGTTCACATTTAAGTGGTGGATTGGCAGAATCTTTGGATCGTCGAACAAAATTTCTTGTATTTATTCCATTTAATTTCTACTTCAAACTCCACCGAGTTCGGTACCAGTGATTCATTTCATGGATTCATTTAATCGGCTGATATCCACTCCCAAATTTCAGGCATTGTGCGTATGTTTGAACCAATTATTAATTAATTGATTAACAGTTACAAATGTATCCACCGTAAATACGATATTACCAGTTGTAGGAAGATCGATTATAAAAATAAATTCCATCTAAATTTCTATATTTAACAGCATGAATAGTAATAGTTGTAGTAGTTGTTGTTGGTTTGGAGTTGTTGGTACTATTAGGAGTAGAGATCGGAGAAGACAGAGGAAGACCAAGTGACCAGACGCAGCAACAGTATAAAGCAATACAAAGTATTATACAATAATAGAAATTCATTACACGTAACGTTAATAATACACTTAATAAATCATCCATATGTGTGTGTGTGTAATTATGTGTGTGTGTATATATATATATATATATATATATATATATATATATATATAGAGAGAGAGAGAGAGAGAGAGAGAGAGAGAGAGAGATATGCATGTGTGTGTGTATGCACATACATGCGTAGATGCAAACCAACAAATATTCTGCACACACACATACATACATAAATATATACATAAACACATATATATATATATACATGTACAAACGTATTGTTGTCACAAGCGTATAAAAGCTACACGGTAACACATGAACATGAATCTGGTGACATCTTTATTAATGAGAACATAATTTTTCGCTATATACAGCTAAGTAATAATTGACTTGTTGTTATATGATTTATTAATTACAAAGTTCATAGTCTGCTATTTTTTCTTTTTTTTTTTGATGTTGTGGGTGTTTTTTTTTCCTAACTATATGTCAGGAATTATAGTTACGCAAAGTGGACTTGCAGAAATGTGTAGTCAATGAAGCTTGGACTCCCTTCCTCGGCAAAAAAAAAAAAAGTATTTCGCTAAGTGAGCGTTACACTAAATGAATGCAAAATTTTTGTGTATCTTCACATACGAAGACTTTCTCCTACTTTCTGTAGCCAACGAATGTACACTAAATATTTTCACGGATAATTGCATTTTTCTTTTCCCAATTAAAATATCAACTGAGCCACCACGTCAATATCCATTAACGATATAGACTGAGTAGAGATTACAGTGGAACGATTGCGGGGGATGGATTGAGAGGATTATTGAATATCATATGGACTATTAAATATAATACTGAATAAATAAAAGGAAACAAGTTGTAAAGGGCCCACAGTAATTCTTATACTACATTTTAAATTTACCATTAAAATTCTTATTTTAGGTTACTTTCTAATTCTACATTGTTACTACTACTACTACTACTACTACTACTACTACTACTACTACTACTACTACTACTAAGTAGTAGTATTATGGCATGCGCTGTAACATCAATCACGGCATCCACCATTTGTTGGTGATTATCTACTCCTGCGGATGACACCTTTGCCTCACTCAGGCGACAACCCTCCAACCAACGGGTCTGTTAGGGTAGTTGTTGCCAGCGAGGGTTTTACGAGGCTGGAGTGCAAATCTTGCTTCAGTTGAATAGACCATTGTTACTTCTTTTCAAAAATCTACTTCTCACAGATAATGTTGTCTTTGTACGCGTTTGTCTTTCTTTTCATTCTCTTCTTCAAGCACATATATAAAACATCTCGAGAAATCATTCTTCAAAATCGGATGCCTTGTGGTAGTAGTAGTAGTTGTTGTTGTTGGCAGTGGTAGTGGTATTGGTTTTTAGCTAATGGAAAAGAGCTATCATTAAAATCGTTCCAACTGTGACCATTCCAACTTTTCAGAGAAAATAGCTCTACAAAGTCCAAAGTGTACTAATTTTGCTAAGAAGGCAGGGTGTGATATTTGTAGTGGGTCAAAGAAGTGCGTTAATGTTATTTCCTTTATGTTACTGGAGGTGAATCGTAAAAGTTTATATTTAAGAATATTTCAGTTATTTTATATGCCTTGAGATGGTGAGATGAATTGTTTTTATTTTTTTGCAGTTCATACCGTAAAAATGACTCAGATATTTTCTTCTAAGGTTTCATACGGTTTATTAACTAAAGCCAAAGATTTAATAAAACTAATAAAGTATAAAAAAAAAGAACGAATGAACCCTTAGAAACAACACATCTATAATGATCTAGAATTTAGAAAGTTTCTATATGAAGCTACTTGTGTCAACCTGTTATAAACGCTAATCTCAACAAATGCGTATTTATTGAAGAAATTAGGTTAAGTTTTCAGAATTTTATTACTAGCTGTAATTCAATATTGCAGATTTCAGTTTCTCATTAAACACGCTTGTATCAGTGATAGTTCTTAAATTATGAAGTACTTTTAAAAACTTGTTTGCTCCTTCCCAACATGTTCAATTTGACATTTTTTTCTGTGGGAACTTAAGCTGCAACATATCAAGGTTTCAGCTTCATGTATATATATATATATATATATATATACATATATATA
>NC_068986.1:57850129-57851337 GCF_001194135.2 Octopus bimaculoides | reverse complement strand
ATATATATATATATATATATAACTTGACTACAACAACCACAACAAAAACAACAAGGATAGCAACACTGCAAAACTTTTAACTTCTAAATCACCATTAACTGGTGTGAAGTCATTTATACAAGTCCGCAAATTTGTCATGTTAATTAAGAAAAGCTAAAATAGTCAGCTTATTGGTGTCCTACTTCGAAACAGATGTTTCCTAGTGAGTTGTAAGTGGGAAGAAGAAAGTGTAAATGACGGGCTTCGTAAAGGCCTGGAAATGCTTTCCCTCTCTTATTGTGCAATACTATCATAGAAGAAACCTCTATGTGATCGCCTAACCAAGTAGAAATAGCAGTGAAGTTTCCCTCAAATCTAACTCATCAATCTTATAGAAGTGAGAGGGCACTTTGAAGAATGTAGCCCAGGGTACACTACAACTTGTAAAAAATGGCATGGTCGCCATACGTTGCCCCTTGTAAATACAGTTGCTGTATCAGGGCCGACTTTGAGCTAAATAACAACAACGTGTCTCTCTATTTATGCAATTGTTCAGGGAAGTTTTCGTGATATTTTTTATGGTTTAGCCAGAAGGTCGACGCCCATGATCCTTTGCAGAGTCTCCGTGAATAAAGGCAGACACTACGACTGATGATTTGTCCCCTGACATGAGACGTTACCCGGATGTTTATAAAAGAACAGATTCCGCTAAAGGAACATACCAGTGAAGTAGCTGTGTGAAACAGGGTAATGAATTGGATCGGGCGCAACGCATGGCATGAACAATATTTCTCGGGGACGAAAGATGCTTATCCAGTTTTATATTTAACGCGACACCAGCTATTTGCAAACTATTAAAACAGCTTCTTTCATAAAGGTATAACTGAACATTGTCTTTCTTTCTTTTTTCATTTATTTATTTGTTTATTTATTTATTTATTTATACATTTATCTTATATCACAACTAGAAGACGATGCTGCATCAGTAAAAGCTTCACTCTTTTTTTATGAGGATGTGAGTGATATAGAAGTGACTGAAGATAAATGCAGAACAAATGTACCTAGAGCAGTCGTTCATTGATTGTTTTCGTTTTCCTCCCAAGAGTTTAAATCGTCCGTTAATATATATCAACGAAAGACATACAACTACACGCATACCCATGCACACATACACAGATGTATGTATGTATGTATGTATGTATGTATGTACGCACGTACGTATGTATATA
>NC_068986.1:57841107-57846730 GCF_001194135.2 Octopus bimaculoides | reverse complement strand
TATATATATGTATATATATCTGTATACACACACACACACACACATATATATATATATATACAATGTAAAGAGCTATAACAACGGCCTCATCACCCGACCAAAGTCAACTAGTAAAAATACCAATGACAAAAACTTTAATACAATAAGAAACAAGATCAAAATGTTCACTCCGACTATAACCACTAATTACAATCCAAACTATAATTTAAGAAATTGTTCTAAAAATATAGACTGGATGATAATCCCTTTTGCTAAAAAGGTAAAATCAAAATATCGAGAATGTTCTACGAGGCACCGAATAGATTCTTTCTGATAACGAATAAATACCATAATTGATTTAATAAATAGAAAATCAGAATGACGTATGTATGTATGTATGTATGTATGTATGTATGTATGTATGTATGTATGTATGTATGTATACACGCAAACACACACACACACACACACACACACACACACACGGAAAGTAGACGCTTTCCGCCTTTGAAATATTAGGTTGGTGCATAATTATTGCGGCTTTTTTCAACAAATTTTACTCAACAAAAGCAATAACAACATGTAACAAAAACGTCTTTAAATGATTATTCCGGAGTATATTCACCATATTTGCTGCAGCCCCAGTTCAAGGGTTAATGGCTGGCAGAAATCTATGTATTTCGCAACACCTATAGTAAGGATAAAGCCCACAGATCTATAGCAATGACTTCTATTCTTGCTTAACTTCAAAATTTCCTTATGATTGGCATTAAATAAAAGAAGAGACCACTACAGTATCCTGCTTTATCATTAGTTTTATAAGGAATCCGACATTGTTTTGGATTTATCATTGTAGGGATAATTTCCAGCAATTAGTGATACAATTTTTTTAATGTGTTTTCTCGGCCTTGAGATACGCATACCTCCGAAAACCGATTCATTTGATGATATTTTGAAAGCTTTCAGAATAGTTATAATTTATTTGGAAACAAACCAACTGAAAACTATGAAGCTTTCATCGCAAACATTGTGAGGCCTATCAAGAGCTGGGCCGCAAGATGTCTGTGAAAATACATTACCTAAGTTCACGTTTTGTTTGTTGTTGTTTTTTTAATATTGAAGCATGGAAAAAAGATTTTTCAAGGGTATAACTACCGGGAAAACGTTACCAGGGTAAATGAAACCTATGAATATTTACGGATTATTGTTAGACTATACGCGGATAGGCATGCGACATTATTTACCTCTCAAAAGCAAAACAATCATGAAAATGTATAGTAAGTTCTTTTTCAAACTCTAAGTAAAAGTCATATAATTCACGTGTATACAGTTGGTTGTAACTGACGCTCCATTGGTTCTGAAGAAATTAAAATGGGACGTAATTATGTATCTCCAAAACTCTTAAAAATGAATATCCTTGCCATAATTAGCTTCCAAAGATTTATATCTATTAACACTCTTTTCCCGAAACAGCAAACGGTTTCATTACATTGAAGATTAAATTACAAGAAAAAAGAAAAGAAAAAAAAAACTAGTTAATCTTGAAAATGAGCAAGATTTTTAAGATCATTGGCTCAGAATCACTAAAGATTGATTGGTTTTGTGTCCGGCACATTTTGGTGGTAAACCAGTACAACTAAAAATTTCAGATTAATGAAACAAACAAGTCTAAAGCTGTAACGTGCCATTAATATTTATGGAAAATGTGTTTAATTCACACCTATTAGCACTAACATGTACAATGACCAACAAATTAAAAGCAAACGAATCACAATAATGACTCGTGGACTTATTTTAACCCTTCTTGGTATGTATACATAAGTATAACTAATTAATATGTAGTTGCACTGGTTAGCCCAAATTAATTTACCGATTGTCTTATTAACGAATTTAATGCATACATAAACAAACATATAACCACATACACACACATACTATTTCTAACATGGATGATTCAATTGCATTCATGCATAAAGAGCAGCGTAGTTTTATGAGCATGTAAATGTCAAATAAGTAACACGCCTAATTAGAAATACAAAAACGAAAACTGCGTATGCAGTTTGTTTGAAGTTTGAGCTTCGTGGAATTTGAATACGAACTTTTGAATATTAGCATTTAGATTATATAATCAGGCCAGCATATTTTTAAACATAGATAGCTGAATAGGTATATGCAATAAATTCTTCTCTTCAAATATAGCCCAAATTTATTGGACATGTTCTCCAACGAATTAGGATGAGAAAAAATATATTTTCATCACTTGAATGGGGAACTGACGGTAAGAAACTCTCAAGAGAGCTGAAAAGCAGGTCTCCAGAGGAGAAATCCCACTCAAGCATATGTTTCGGCTCTTAACTTATTTACACTCTAACGTGGCCGGTCTGCATCCCGGTCATGATTTCTGGGTGCCCTTCTTCTGACACCTTTTAGCCACTTGAATATCGGAGACTTGAGCATTTAAATCGCCTATAAATTTCATCTAATTGAAATATTCTCTCAGTTGACTCAGGTTTTAAATTTATACTTAAATAAGAAATAACTTTAGTTGTCATGGTAGCGGTGGAACTCAACGCTACCAAAATTTCTCACTCAGAGTTACTTTCCTTAGTGTTAAAATGCAAGTATATCACCTTCCAACGGCATGGAGGTTGTTTTTGCTCCTTCTCGACTAGATCCAGCTGGAACACCTTTCCGCTGTCGCTGATATTGCCTTTAGAGCTTTGGTCCTGTTCTTTCCAGAAATTGGGAGTTGTTTCATTAGATCGTAAGCTGATTTGCGCATAAAATCTCTACTCTGTCCTCTATAACGAGAACCTTGAACAGGAAGTTGGCTTCTCTCAGGCTGTTGGCCAGACTGGTCTTGAATGTTTCAGTCTTGAATACGTGTGCTTCTTTTATGATACTTGCAAATAGCACAGTGAGTTCAATCAAAGTTATTTGCTTTGATGAACTTAAACGGAGAACTAATTTAAACAATTGCGTTGCGGTATATCTCGAACAAACTTATAATGTTTCCGCACCGTCGAAGATATTATTTTTCTGTTCTTTCCGATGCGATTTAGCGATCTAAGATGAAATTTTCAGAAGCCAATTTTTAACCTATGTTTCTGTACTGCAAAAGTAAAATTAAAAAAAAAAATGTCGGCTGTAAGTGACCAGCAAGTTCTATATGTTTCTAAGCCACTTTCAAAATATATTTTAACACAGCCAGAGTTTTCTGGATATTGCAAAACACATAATATTATTCATAATTTCCGCTGAGTAAATAGTTTTAAGAACAGAGGAGAATCATAGTTTGATATCGGCCTTCATTACAAATTGTAAATCATTAGACTTACGTTATATTACTAATTATTTCACCGGTGAAATTCAAGAAGGTCGCAACATCATATTTCCTCACGGCTAAAACTTTAAGGATTTACTCTAATCTATGGAGCAAATTAAAACTGAAGCTGTTTCATTAAATACAGGTAGTAATAATGAGAGGGTCAGTTGTTTGTATTATGTCATCGATGTGTATTGCAGATCAATGTATGGGACACATAAGACTTAATGGCTTCCATCCAACATTAAGAAGATATCACACTTATGGTATCTTCGCCATTTTAATCAGGCACAATTCTGTAGGAGTGACAAGAGCTGAGTTCAGTGAAGACTCTTATCACCGTCGTCGCCGTCTCCCTCACCTCCATTGTGACAAAAGAATGGATTTGGAAACTGAGGGATCGAAGAAGCTGGCGGTATAACCATCAATGATATTTTAGTAAAACAGTAGAACCCGAGAAAAGTAGTAATGCTGTGCGTTGGCAAAGGGTTGTAAGCATACTTAAAACAGTAATATGAGTTATGCCACGAGGAAGAGGAACAATCTAACGTTTCGGCAGAAGGCTTCGTTAGAGAGAAATGAAATGTTAACTGGCATTGACGGTTAAATAAATTAGGATTAGAATGTGTGTGTGTGTGTGTGTGTGTGTGCGTGTGTGTGTGTGTGTGTGTGTGTGTTTGCGTGTATGCATGTGCGTGTACGTCAGAGAAAGAGAGAGAGAGAGTGAGAGAATGGGAAGGAGGACAGAGATGTAGCTAATATTAGTAAGGGGAGAGAAGAGAGGTAAAGGCAGGAACATGCTATATCACCATACGAAACCACGCATATATGTGTATGCTCGCATATATAATGAGAAAAAATACACAAACACACACACACATATAAAAAAGATAGAAAGCGAGAGAGAGAGAACGAGAGGGAAAGAGAGAGAGAGAGAACGAGAGAGAAAGAGAGAGAAAGAAGGAGTGATGCACACGTAAATACAAGCGGCCATGACATAAATACTTGTATATATACAAACCGTACAAGCAAAATA
Source organism: Octopus bimaculoides (assembly GCF_001194135.2). Classification (NCBI taxonomy): domain Eukaryota; kingdom Metazoa; phylum Mollusca; class Cephalopoda; order Octopoda; family Octopodidae; genus Octopus; species Octopus bimaculoides. The sequence goes on along the minus strand of NC_068986.1, from coordinate 57,842,390 downwards.
TATAGGCACGCACACACGCGAACGTAGTCCTCTAGCTATTATCGTATAAGCATTTATGTATATAAATACACTCGTCTATCTATCTATCTATCTATCTATCTATCTATCTATCTATCTATTTCTGTACTCACAAACACACATATAAACTGGTTAAGCAACCCTATGACAAAATGTGTCCAATGCATAACCATTCCATCTTTTTTCTTCAGATTAATGAATATCTTGAGTTACATTTTCAAAAGAATACTTTCACTTTTAAAATGGTAAGACATAATTTGAAGGAGAATTGACAGCTATTTCTAATAGGTCAAGCGAGTTACATAATGGCTCTTTTATAACTTTCGGTACTTTCTTACTACATGGAGGACTGAGACAAATTGCAATAATAATTGTTTCTTACATACAGCAGCAGCAGCAGCAGCAGTAATAGCAGCAGCAGCAGCAGTAGTAGTAGCAGCAGCAGCAGCAGCAAGATCAGCAGCAGCAAGATCAGCAGCAGCAAGATCAGCATAGAAAGAGTTTGGAATCAAAACTAGGTTATAGAATCGGTCTGCCACAAGATTGTTGTAAGATTAATTCTAGAGATCTTGGCAGGTTATTAATCCTGTGATAGCGTACGCTCTTTCACTAAAAGTACATTATTTCTTAAACACAATACACAATAACCCTGACCCCATCCAGAAAAACCAGCAATAACAACAAACAAATAGAATAAAAAAGAAAACGAAACTATATATAAAGTTAGATAATCTGAAACACGTCTTAGTAGATTAGTTTAATAAATCTCTTTTAGATAACAGAGATATTCTTATCGGCAAGTCTGTCACCCTCAAAACAACCGCGAAGTACATGCAAACGCGCGTATGTACGGATACGCATATACACATAAGCACACACATATACTCAAACTTATACCCCATCAACAAATATATAATCATGCATATGGTAAACAAATGAAAATCGTCGAATGATTCTTTCAGATCAAAAAATTTGGACTCTGACAGGTATCCCACAGGCAGCAGACTATCTAAAATGGCTGAGTGTGTGCGCGCGTGCGCACGATTGAGAGAGAGAGAGAGAGAGAGAGAGTGTGTGTGTGTGTGTGTGTGTGTGTGTGTGTGTGTGTGTGTGTGTGTGTGTAAAGTGTTTGTGTGTGTGTCTGTTGATATGTGCGTGCGCGCGCCGGAGTTTATATATATGTATGTAAATTTACAAGTATCTATCTATCTATCTATCTATCTATCTATCTATCTATCTATCAGACTGAGTAAAAAGTAAGCAAC
>NC_068986.1:57839747-57840771 GCF_001194135.2 Octopus bimaculoides | reverse complement strand
CGATATAACGGGATAATAAATAACGTCCTCGCAAATCGTTCCACTCAATATACAATACTTGTAATTACACTAGACAATATGCAACTCTCGGCTTACACAGATCACCGACTCTCTTTTTCTTTATTTTGGCACTATGGCCATTCGCACAGGCGGGACAGTACAAGGACAGACACAACACCACAGTGGGGACAAGAAACATAAACCGAATGAAAGAATAAAAGCATGAAAAAGTGTATAATGAAATCGCCTTTCTTGATTTTTGGTACATCTTTTCTTTAATTGGTTAAAATGCCTTTTATGTTCATATTTTGGTCCTTTTACCATGTACATCACATTACCCAAACGTCCAGTGTGATATTACCTTGTTCCCAGTCCTACTTTCCATTTTTATACATTATAAAATACACTTCATCACCTGTGTTAAAACATTTCGTTCTACTTTCCGAATTTTGCATTTTCCGTTTCCTACTCGGTAACAATTTGTCAAACAGAACGAGCCATTCTGGAGAACATCAAATTTGCGGTCGACCTAACCGACTCTGTATTTGGATTCGGTGTTATTCTGTACACCTGTAAGAACTTTGATATATTTCTATCTTCAAAAGTTTCCCGTCTGGTCTTTCTTAAGGCTATCTTGAATGTGTCGACCAATCTTTCTGCTAACTCATTTGACCTTGGATGATATGGCGGAGTTACCACATGCTACATCAAGACTGACAGAATTTTTTGAACTCCTTTCTCGTGAATCGTGTGCCATTATCTGACACGATCGTATCTGGTGCTATGCTGGAGCAACACCTTTTAGTCGAAGAAATCGATCCTTGGATTTATTTTTTGTAAGTCTGGTACTTATTCTATCGGTGATTTTTTTGCCGAACCGCTAAGTCATGGGGACATAAACACATCAACATCGGTTGTCACGCAATGGTGAGAAGGGAAAAATACAGACGCAAACACAATAATATACAAACATACACACACACAAACACACACACACATGTATATATATGTATATATATACATG
>NC_068986.1:57838734-57838986 GCF_001194135.2 Octopus bimaculoides | reverse complement strand
ATATATATATATATATATATATATATATATATATATATATATACACATACATACGCATATGTACATACACATATATATGCCGAAATATACATACAATGTACCCATCTATGTTTGTATATATATGATATGTATATACTTATATATGTATATATACATATATATATATATGTATATACTCACATGCATATATATATACTTTCATATATATATAGTTACATACGTATATATATATATATATATATATATATATAT
>NC_068986.1:57826812-57831985 GCF_001194135.2 Octopus bimaculoides | reverse complement strand
CTGGTAGGTGTTGTTGTTGTGGCAGATGGGTGACCTTCTTCTTGTGTACTCCTCTGACCTTCATACGAGTTACGAAGTGGCGGGAAATTTTTTTCATAATTTTCTTTGGCGTTCAGGCGTATTTGAGCAAATTGTTTGGCCATCATGCTCTTCTCTTTCTCTCCTTCCGTTGTCTGTGGTGAAAGGAACAAAAGAGAAGTGGAGTTGTTGTTGTTCTTGGTGGTAGTGGTGGCTGCGATGTCGGTGGAAGTAGCGGTTTTGGTTTTGTTGTCGTTGGTGGCGGTCGTAATGGTAGTAGTGGAGGTGGTGAAGGCAGTAGTAGTAAACGCAGCATTCCTGGTCTCTACGTCTTGTGTTCGTTCATGCGGAACGACTTGTTGGTCAGTCTCCTTGCCTGCTATTAGAGGCAAATCGACCACATGTGAAGGCCTAGCCATATTTCTTTTACGAAATATGTAGCCATATTTCTTTTACGAAATATGGCAAATAAGCCGGAGAAAAATCAAAAACTTTTGGAAATAAACTCCAGAAGGGGCCACTTCCTATTACAAAAATCCAATAGGGTCGAAGTGTATAGACTTATACACCTCTTCCACAAAAAATATTTTAAAACTGCAAAATTTTTTACATATAAAAGGCCAACTTACTTGCGACCCGATGCGACTAGCATCCGTCCAGATCAGAGATAGATAGATAGATAGATATGAAAATTTCTGAAGACTGGATCATTTGGTTGGTCTCTTTATGAATAACACGGCTGTCTGTAGGAACTGATAGATGTGGAAATTGTGAGAGAGGAATACAAAATAATGGAGGAAAGCTTTTTAAAAGGAAATAAATCTTGTTTTATGAAACATTGATATATATATTTATAGTCGACAGAAATGAGTCTGTAGACATATATTTATAACATTGAGCAGAAATGATACACAGAGAAAGAGAAAGAAGACAAGTAGCTTTGTTACGTGACTGGCATACTAATGAATATTCTTCTTAGGTAAAGACAGAGGAATGAGGACAAGGAGCACCCTTGACCCACTACTTTTTCAATTTTTTTTCTTTCTTACGCTTTGAGAATGGTGGAAGAATGTTATTCTCAGTCCGGAAAACTGTCGTTTCGTATGCCAGCATCAAAGTGAACTCTGCGAAAGGTTGCCAAGGACGATTTGCTGGTGTTATTGCTGGCCTTCTCATGAAATGTTTTGTCTCAGTCGATTCTGATGGAGCAAATTATGATGGAAGGCATTTCAACTGTGATCATATACCACCGTTTTTTGGTGAATGTTTCATTTCGTAGTTTTGAGGTGACAGAACTGGTTAACAACATTACTTGGCACTTGGAGCTGGTTACCTATAGTTCAGTTAAGACTATATTATCTACTGTATTTCACGGCGTATAATGTACATACACGTTTAATGTGCTCTCAATGTTTTTCTTGCAAAAATGAAACATCAAAATATAACGTATAAACATTTTAAACCCCACTTAGTTGAGATGCTGTTACCACATACTTATATTAGTGTATGAGAAAGGAAAACAAAAGAATAAAATGGTTTAAAAATTTATGGGAAGAAAATTATAAGCTTCATAGTTTAGAACAAAAAAAATATCATAATAGAAAGGAACTCATTTGAAAAGATCATAAAACGTAAATTCCTATAAAGCCGTGCTCTTTTCTACAAACTTAGAAAATTCTTTAATATTTTTGGATTCTCGGAAGCCTTACGCACAGAATTATATTCATCGAAAAGGTCATCTTAAATGAAGTCTATACTGTTGCCTAAATTGTTAATAATGCCACATTTCTTGAAGCGTTTTATTATAACTTATTTCTTTATTGCCCACAAGGGACTAAACACAGAGGGGACAAACAAGAACAGACAAAGGTATTAAGTCGATTACATCGACTCCAGTGCGTAACTGGTACTTAATTTATCGACCCCGAAAGGATGAAAGGCAAAGTCGACCTCGGCGGATTTTGAACTCAGAACGTAACGGTAGACGAAATACCGCTGAGCATTTCGTCTGGCGTGCTAACGTTTCTGCCAGCTCGCCGCCGTTTTATTATAACTTGTTCTTTAAACAGACTCCCAAGATTTCTTCACCCCCTCACAGATGAGTGCAATTCTGGGTTACTTCCCTTGGCCGTTTGGTACACTATAGAACTTTGTAGACTCTTGATCTAAAATCTGCAACTGTGTCTTCCATCTTTCTCTCCACCCAACCTGTTGTCAAGTGCCGAGGTACACGCTTTGCACAAGCTTTCCGAGAACCAAATTCCTCTGTATTCTGCAATGCATTATGATTACAGTTCATTTGTGCAGCAAGCTCATGGATTGTAATTCGTGGATTGTTCATGCAACCACTTGTTGGAGGTTCGTGTGAGTCGTTGAAGGCGATGTAATCTGCTTTCAGCACTGGTTTTCTGTTTTGATATTTCAGTCATCTATGCGCATAACTTTTTAGTGGCGTCAACTCAACAAACGAGTAGGACAGCCTTCTTCGCCAGGAATTCACACACACTAAAACACACACACGCATATATACACATATATACAGACATACCACCCACCCTCACAATCCTCCAACCCTAAATATGTGTGTATATGTGTGTGTGTGCGTGTGTGCGCGTGCATGTGTGTGAATGAGTGTGGATGTGCATATAACGGCGAAATATATGTGCATCAGCCAAAAAAAAAAAAAACTGTCGATAAACCAGGTCGACGAAAAAAGTGCGTTGTTTATCTCTTCCGTCCGATTTGCAGAAACACTACTTTGTCTCTCCACCCTCTGTTTCTCTGTCTATTTCTATTCGTGTGTCTAACTGTCTGTCTGTCTGTATGTCTGTTTCTCTCTCTCTCTCTCTCTCTCTCTCTCTCTCTCTCTCTCTCTCTCTCTCTCTCTCTCTCTCTCTCTCTCTCTCTCTCTCTCTCTCTCCCTCACTCTCTCTCACACACACTCTACTATAACTGAAGTAATTCAATCTAGCTACTGGCTCCTTGGAAATCTATAAACCATCGGCCTTATTGATCAGAAAATGAACGATATAAAAATGGAAACTGTCGACATTTGATCCAGTAGTGTATCCCTGCAGCCATACGCTAATTTAGAGAGGGATAGAGAAAGAGAGAGAGAGAGAGAGAGAGAGAGAGAGAGAGAGAGAGAGAGAGAGAGAGAGAGAGAGAGAGAGAGAGAGAGAGAGAGAGAGAGAGAGAGAGAGAGTGAGTGAGTGAGACAGACAAACAGACAGACAGAGAGATTGAAATTACATGGCGTTAGACCAATATAAATATCTAACATGAAAAATGCCTGTATCATACTATAACAACGGGCAATCTCATTTAATCAATGAATGAATGAATTAATCAATCAATTAATCAATCATTCAATGAATCAATCTAAATAGGTATTGCTTTCCCATTGCTGCTAAATGCTTTCCTCGTATTTCTAAACAACGTTTGGTTTTAGGTAACAGATCTCCTGTACTTCTATGAAATTTAATTGCTCATTATAATAATCCCTTTCTTTTGCGGACGATCTGAAATCGCTGCCTTTTCTAATCACGTGGAGCTATCATCTCAGACGCTCAAATCGTAAATTCATTGTCATCTTTTCGGGCTTACTACATGTAGAAGTACATTAGCTAATGTTTAATTTCCTTTTTGAAAAATAGTAGAGTGTGATATTAGGAAGATTTGACTGATGTTTCTAGCAGATTGAATGACTACAGAGAGATGCCTTGAAACTGGTGGCATAGACTGTTATTTAACTCCAAGCCAATCGTGATCGAGCAGACCTATGAACAAAGACATTCAAGCAGTAGTCATTCCGAGTTTTGTATCTAAGATAATATAGTGTGATACGTGTTTTTTGTATCTAAGATAATATTGTGTTATACGTGCATTTCTAGGTAAGCGACCACTTAGTGGTCCCCTCGTAGACTCGTCATAGATTAGTTATAGTTAGTCTGTGTCAAATGAAGTAGCTCTGAATAACGAGCAAACGTTTCACTACTTTGCTATATAGTGTAATTTCCTTACACTATATCCTATATTACTCCAAGGAAGGAATATTGGCCATCAGCATTAAAAGAAAAAAAGATGTTCCTTCAACTAATATAGACGGATTCACAGGTGGATTTCCCGGTGCTGGCCCGAATATTACAACAGTCTTGTCCTGGCTAATGCTGAGAAAAAGAAATATGATTCATGAGAATTTGGCTATCTTCAACTGTGTGAGCAACTAAGACGTCACGAATAAGAGACTGAAAAACTTTTGAATTGGAAGAAAATCAACGAAAGCTGAAGAGAAGACGAGGAGACCGATACTTTACATATATTCCAGAAGAGCAACCAACAGTAAAAGATGTATATATGATTATGTACATCTAATATAGGATAAAATTTTCAAAAAAATTTGTAAGTGGCCAGCATATTAAAAAATACCTTATAAGGTGAAAATTATCAACAACTTATAAATAAGGGCAAAAGAAAAAAATTTTTTAGAAATTTCTGTCAGCTTGTTTCGAGACGGGTGATTTTAGGGAAGAATAATATGTGGTTATTGACGATTTAAAGTCTATTTCTCGGCATATTTGGCATAGGATTTTTTTTCTTTTGCCCTTGTTTATAAGTGTGCATGTGGAGGCGCAATGACCCAGTGGTTAGAACAGAGGACTCGCGGTCATAGGGTCCCGGTTTCGATTCCTAGACCGGGCGTTGTGAGTGTTTATTGAGCGAAAACACCTAAAGCTCCACGGGGCTTTGGCAGAGTATGGTGGCGAACCCTGCTGTACTCTTCCCCCACAACTTTCTCTCACTCTTACTTCTTGTTTCTGTTGTGCCTGTAATTCAAAGGGTCAGATTTGTCACACTGTCACGCTGAATATCCCCGAGAGCTACGTTAAGGGTACACGTGTCTGAGCAGGCTGGATCAACTGGAACCCTCGACGTCGTAAGCGACGTAGTGCCAACAACAACATAAGTGTGCATATGTACATATATATATTCTACTCAAAATACATCACTTTAACATGTTATTTCTACTTATTAAACGGGTGTGATATCCTAGTTTTTGTGTGATTTTTGCTACCCATGGTAACTATTAACATATTTACATTATCGAAGTCGTTTCAACCGAGATAATATTAATATATACATAAATTTATATATA
>NC_068986.1:57823868-57826802 GCF_001194135.2 Octopus bimaculoides | reverse complement strand
CAAAGAAACAAAAGACGAAGACAGGTGGTGTAGAAAACAAACAGATGTATTAGTATAACGCTCGAGAATTGAAAACGTCTTTAAGGTTTCGAGTCTACGCTCTTCTACAGAAAGGAACACAGAAAGGAACAAGGAGAAAAGCAAGGTGAGAAAAAAAGTTGAGAAAGAAAAGGAGAGAAATATATATATATATACACACATATGTGTAAGTCTTTGCGTCTGTTTTTGTCTATTACTATCGGTTGACAACTGGTGTTGGTGTGTTTGTGTCCAATGCTGCATATGCAGTAAGGTCTGCAATTCTAACAGAGGCCTCAAAAGACATTTTAAGATACACAAAGATCAGAACTTAACTGCCGCTCATGGTGATCCAAATCAGATATGCAAGAAAATATTCGGGCTAGTCAAGTCTTGGGAACGTGAAGGCCATTCACAGTAGACCTCACATATAGTTCCTACAAGATGGGGCAACTGCTCATACCGCAAGAGAAACAATGCAGCTGTTACGTCAGTGCTTTGGAATGTGAATAATCTCCCGCAACGGCAATGTCAAATGGCTTTCACGTTCCCTAGATTTGACTAGCATAATTTTTTTTTGTGGGAATACCTGAAAGAGAGAGTTTACGTCAACAAACCAGAGACCCTTGCGCAACTGAAGGAGAACATCAATAGAGAAATCAGAGAAGTGAGGTCTGAAACTCTTGAGGGTGTTATGGTGCAAGTTTTAGAAAGAGCACGGGCGTGCGAAGTCCAAAATGGTTGCCATTTAAGCGAAGTCATTTGTCATATGTGATGTAGTGGTGTTGAAAAATTTGATTTGTGTATATTAATTTTCATTATGACCTTTATATTGTATCAAAACCTTTGGGACATCCTGTATATATATATATATATATATATATATATAAATATATATATATATAGAAAAAAATTAAGGTACTCAGAAATCTGGATGTTTGTACATTTACAGATTTTTATTAATGTCACATATTAAATAAAGCGCTTTTCACCTAGTCGTGTAGGATTTTCAAATTGTTTATATATATATAAATGTGCGCCCGCGTGCGTGTGATTAAAACAAAAGAGCTCAGTTCGAAACAGATATGACCACAAGGAAAACGTTTACTGTAATTGTTTATGAAGATCTTGGACAATTGTAAAACGAGCGAACAATTTTAAAGTTTCGTTATATGAGGAGGTGAAACTGTAATAAGATAAATCAGCAAAAGTGAAGTTTTGGAAACAGAAGAGAGCTAAATCGCTTAAACGAACTTTTTTTCTGTTGATTACCTTCAAACAAGAATTCTATGTCGTTCTCTGTCGGCATGCAATATTTTCATTGCTTTGACTATAAAAAGATCTCAGCTAAATGAAATTTGGGTAAATTACTCAGTTCATTCCTGCCGAACTTCGGTGAGAAGAAAAAAGGAAAAGAAAAAAACCCCAACCCATACGTAGCAAATATAATTAATTTCAAGGAAGAGGAAATTATATTGATGGTTCTCAAATCTACACAGCCAAACTTTCAGATGTAAGTAGATATGTAATTATTTTATGAAAATCTAAACCGGGAAGAGAAGAGGAGAGTTAAGCGACTGAAAAAGAGAAAAAGGAAAAAGAGAAGAGTGAGAGTGTGTGTGAATGAGTGAGTGTTTGTGTGTGTATGTGTGTGTGTATGTGTGTGTGAGTGTATGTGTATGTGTGCGCGCATAATTGGGCGTGTGATTGTGAATGCGGGATAGACTGATCGAGACAAAGAAAATTAAACACAAACACATACACACACACACACACATATACATACAAATATATACAAATATGTATATATATATGTATGTGTATATGTATATATGTATATGCTGATATGTATATGTATATACACAAACACACACACATATATGGAGAGAGTGATAGAGAGGCAGAGAGAAAGTATTTGTGTGTGTGTGTCGAAGAGAGATTGGGTGAGAGAAAGAGAGAGTGTGAGTGAGTGAGAGAGAGAGAGTGTGTGTGACAAAACGCATAGACGTAGAGAGAGCAGAGAACGATAAAGACAGGAAGGAGGTTCAACAGAAAATGAAAACGAATACCGTAGTCATTCCTAATAACATTCCTTTTAAACATATTCTTTATGACTTTGGCACAGCTAACTTTAACATCACCAACAAGAACTTCATTAACTACAACAACAACAACAGCAGTAGGAGCACCAATAACAAGAACAACAACAGCAATAACAAGAACAGTAACATCAACAACACAACATCAACAAGCACTAAAAAGCATTCCAGTTTATTTGGTACTGATGACGTTAAACCAGTGTAACTTCCGGATTTTATAAAAAGTCAAAAAAAAAAAAAAAACCAAAATGATGGAAATGACCCATCGAAAAAATGGATTAACATTAATCCTTTTAGCTCTTCTAAATTTTAATGGAATTCTCATATACTATATGAGAACAAAAGTGATAGTTAATTTTCTTTATTTCGTTCTATGTCAATCTCGATTGATCAAACCTAAGATCAAAGAAGGTTCCAGTTGTTTCTTTTAGGTATATATCCAAATTACCTTCCGTTTTCTTTTAAAAAGTGTATGCAGTGATTTCAAAGAAACTTGACTACTATTTCTCACAGATTGAACGACCATGTATTCGCTCCTCGAATAATGGTGATTTTAATGATTAACACTGTGATTTTTTTTTTTAGATTGCGACCTATCTACTTCTGGTGAACATCTGTAACTATTTTAATCTGATGAAAATGCAACAAGAAAATACCCCAGAATAATTTGACCTACATCTGTCGTTTGAAGGTCACCAAAAGACCATTCCTAGATGACAAAAATCCGACTTAGTGTGTAAAGGGCATATTGAATTTCTTATCAAAAATACACATACTCATCTATAAACGATTTCGGAAATCTTTTTGCTAAAACTAT
>NC_068986.1:57821706-57822197 GCF_001194135.2 Octopus bimaculoides | reverse complement strand
CCAAATTTGCCATCAAGATGTAGGACAAGATACTGCAATAGCCTGGGCTTCAAAGGTCCACAGCTCTTCAATATCCTCCCGAAGGACCTGAGAGACCTGCATGCGGTGGATGTAGGTGTCTTCAAGACAAGGCTGGACCTCTTCCTGTCAGGTGTCCCAGATGAACCAACTTCACGGCAGGAGGCGCAGATGAGAGCAGCTGCATCAAACTCTCTCATGCACCAAATGTCAATTCCTGAAGTAAAATTCGCGGAGTAAAATTGTGTAGCAACACCAAATGGCGGTGCCCCAGCATGGCCACAGCTCATGAGCTGAAACTAGATAAAATGAAATAAAAATGTGTACTTATGTAAATACTTATATACACACACACATATGTATATATATTCATATATATTCATACTATGTGTTTTGTATATTCAGTATCTCTATATCTTACTTCTTGACTCTCTCTCTCTCTCTCTCTCTCTCTCTCTCTCTCTCTCTCTCTC
>NC_068986.1:57817208-57821696 GCF_001194135.2 Octopus bimaculoides | reverse complement strand
TATATATATAGACAGAGAGAGAGAGAGAGAGAGAGAGAGAGAGAGAGAGAGAGTCAACAAGTAAGAGCTAGAGATACTGAATATACAAAACACGTAGTAGTGCTCAAATGATTTGAACTTACCCTCCGAAGTCTTTATTCGCTGGGTAAAGAGTGGTTATAAGAGGAATCCAGTTGAGGTGATAAGGAGATTGTGATGCAAATAGAATTGCTTTGGCCCGACATGCAAAATATACATACATGCATATGCACGTGCAAATATATATAAGGATACATAGAGAGAAACAAGAACCTCTAAACTATCTTCCTCTCTAGCAACTTACACAGCCTCAGATCCCTGCATCTTATTATGATCCATTATCTGCGGGGCTCCTCCGTACCATACTAACCTCAGAGATTGTAAATTGTGTTTACAGGAATTGCTCACCATCCTCCACCTCCACAGCCCCTCATTACTCAATAGATTCTCAGATGTAATTCTTTCATGTGAACCGAAATTTTATTCATCATTTGCTCATTATCTAAAGTCTACATAATTCCAGTCATTGCAAGTCAACCTTAAATTACAACTTAGCTGCGCTTGCAACATATCTCTTCAACTTATATATATAACGAATAAAAAGTTTTGAATGGTACAACAATGCACTATAATACAAAAAATGGACTATATGCCTGTTGTAATTTAGTTTTCTATAGTCCGATGATATTTCAACATGTATATAGTCCATTTTTTGTATTATAGTGCATTGTTGTACCATTCAAAACTTTTTATTCTTTACAAACAATACACAATGCTTCAAGCGAACTACAATACTCTCCTATACACACACACACACACACACACACACACACACACACACACACACACATATATATAAATATATATATACATATACTTGTATATATATCGATTATTTTAACACATGCCTCCTTACATAGGACATCCCCTATGCTACCACCGCACCCTCATCCTTCGAATTCCTTCCCCACCTCATAGGTTCATCCTCAACGAAAACCACTCAGGACTTCTTAGTCCTTGCCTTACTAGCAACCTATCTTTTCCTTCTCCCTCTCTGTCTACCTCTCTCTATTTACTCTCATACTTCTCTCTCTACTTCAGTAGTCTTCCTTTGCCGCCATCCCATCTTCATTCTTCGAATATCGCCATTATGTCCCTCCCAGTATATATAACTAGATCTCTTCCCTTCATTTTAATACGCACCTCTCTTTTCTCTCATCACACCTAGTTTCTTTTCTCAGTAGCCCTTCTGGTCCCACTATCCCAAACTCACTCCCCACTGGTTGCATGTCCTTGAATCTTTGCACACTTCATCTGCCAACATTATTACAACTATTAATGTTTTCAGTCCCCAGAAACGGTTGTCGGACCTACAATACCGCGTCCTTTCCTTTAGTTTTCTGTATTTTTGTACTCCATGTAAATTTGTTTTATGAATATATAAATATCTATACGCCAATACACGAATTTTCATCTGAGTAGTTTTAGATTTTTTTTGCCTCTCTATATCTCCCTATACATATTTACATGTGCATATGTATACATGTATATTTTTTTAACACCAAAACCAAGTGTGTCTGCGTCACTATCTCTCCCGCGCTCTTTCAAGACATATGTATATATACGCACGTATAAATATAAATATGAAGTCACGTGGTCTAGTGAAAATTTGTGCATAAATTCGTGAAGTCGTGAATTCAATTCCTTAGCCAAGCGAATTTTTTTCCACTCTTTCAGTCTACTGAAATAAAAAATATAGATAAATGAAATTTAGATATACTTCTATAGTATATCTAAATGAGCGTTTGCCCTCAATCTGGTGCGTAAAACTGTGAAAATTGGAATGTTTTATAAATGCGAATCAGATTGATTTTTTCTGTTGTGTAAAAATTCTGTATTCCTTGGACTTTATGCAGATCTGTTGTATGTTTGCAAGTGTATATGTATATAGTAATGTTTTTGTCGGTGGTGTTGCTATTTTTTTCGTGTTAGCAAAATTCCACGTACTATGACGTATATTTCTTGTAATCTCGTCTGAAGACACAAAGCCCCATCGGTGGAATGTAGATAACAAAACAATGTCACATTTTGAACCTGAGAAAAGTCTTACTTATTTTTACTGTTCCACTTCCGGATTGTATTTGTAATGTGCGAATTAGTTGCTAACTTTTTCTGAAAACCGTAACTTGTCCAGATTTTCACTTTGGTGTTTACTTACAAAACCAAGTTCACCAATAATTATTGGTATAAATTCAAATTTGTAGTCTGTATTAGAAGCTGGGAGTTTCGAAGTAGTTGTCCATAATTATTTTCTTTCTCTTTGACATTCAAAGAGATATTCACATAAGCGGAACAGCTGACCTATATGACAGTACATATATTTTCTTATCTATACCAAACAACAATATCTGACCTGATATGTTTACACTTGACAGATGTTTTGATGGGAATATTCCACCAATATTCCTTGTGTCGATGTTCGTGTATGTATTCAATAACAGGAGCATTCTCTGTAAATGTTCCAAGACTGTCTTTTTTCCGAATGGCATTGTATATTGTTTTTGTGACAATGTCGTACTGCATCGGGAGAGAATACTTTGATGACATTTTGCGTTTCACATCTAGGTCTTCTTTTAGGTATGCTAGTCCGGCTGTTTTGAGGTTGTATGGGAGGTCAAAGAACAGAGTGCTTCCTAAGGAACTCGCTGCTGAAACGCAGCATGTTTTTCTCTTCCCTTTTCAGCACTATGTTAAAGTATTTATTTTTGCTGCTGTATTTATTAAGCAAGTGTTGTCTCAGAGAGACGTCATGCAAGGGCTGTCTGCACTGATCTCAACCCTCTACTTCTATCATCTCTCCTTAGGTAGAGATGACAGAGGTAGATGTTACATTTTTCTATGGAGAACTCCAATTGATGTCAGTATTTTGCGGGCTTTAATGTGTATGGAGAGAATTTCATCTACAGTCCAGTCAATTATGCCAAGTGCTGAAATCAGCACTGGTACTACTGCAAATGCATTGAGGGATATTGTCTTGTTGCAAGAGAATTGTTTCCACTGACATCTGTTTCTAAATCTGGCATGATATTCTCGCATTGCACTATCTTTATTCACAGTACCTTCGTATGATATGTTTCCATCAATGCTTAGGTATATGTAGCGTTCTTTGTGTAGGTCAAGAGAAATAAGGAGACCATTGATGGATAGGTTTGGAGATTGAGGAAGTGATTTTTCCCCGTGCAACAAACAAATATGGATATTTCTTTTGGCCACATTCTATTTCTATGTCAGCTGAAGATGTTACTAACTCCAGCTGATTTTTGGCCTTGTTAACAGTTTTAGCATAAATCTTGAGGCCATCCACAAAGGAATTATAGGTTACATTAACATCTCTAGCAGTTGAATGTAACAGTTTGATTTTTTTTTTTTAGCAGTTATGAGGATGTAATGATTAAATGAGCAGAATTTCAGAAAGAATATCTCCTTGAAATACTTCCTTTGAAATATTTACAACATTGGAAATGGTCGTTGTATTCTCATTATTATGTGTAAGAATTGTTGCCCAGGTCTTTGCGAGCCTTTCATTAGTTGCAATTAAGGTATTAACAACTTTGCGAAATGTAGACACTATATTATTGCAAGGCACCTACAGTGTTATTTTCTATCGCTCTTGTTCACGAGGTACTTTGTGGCAATCTACTCTTCCTGGATTGCAAACGCATAGCCTTCAAAGTGATGTAGTGGTCTTGTGGCAAGAGAGGCTGCGTTTTGTGTCAATTCTACTGTATTCTTCAAGCTTCCAGGCAACATACCCATGCATAGCCTTTTTTTAATATATGTTGAGTGCTTTCCATCCAGGTCTTCTCTGAGATAAGAGAGCCCAGCTGTTTTGGGGCTGTATAGAAGATCTCAGGAAGAGAGTGCTTCTTGAGAAGCTCACTGCCAACTCGTACAATGTTGCTCACTTCACATTTCAGCACTGCATTTATATATTTATTTTTGCTGTTGTTCTTCAGCAGATGCTGACTGAGTGATACGGCATTCGAAGGCCGTCTGCACTGATCTCAGGCCTCTGCCACCTTCATTTCTTCTTAGGTAGAGCATGTCAACGTCATTGTTTCTGTGGAAGTTCCCAGTTGTTGTCAGGATTTTGTGGGTTTTGGTATCTATGGAGTGGATTTCCTCTACAGACCAGTCAAGTATCCCATATGTTGGGATCAGTACTGGTACTGAAAATGCATTGTGGGATATTGTTTTGTTGTAAGAGGAGAGTTCCGACTGCCATATTTTCCTATGACTGGTGTAATATTCTCGGGTCACTCTATCTTTATTCACATGTATATATGTATGTATGTATGTATGTATGTATGTATGCATGTATGTGTGTGTATGTGTGCATGTATGAATGTATGTATGCATGTATGTGTGTATGTATGTATGTATGTATGTATGTGTGTGTATGTGTGTGCG
>NC_068986.1:57813051-57817198 GCF_001194135.2 Octopus bimaculoides | reverse complement strand
GCATGTATGAATGTATGTATGCATGTATGTGTGTATGTATGTATGTATGTATGTATGTGTGTGTATGTGTGTGCGCGAGTGTGTGTACGTGTGTGCGCGCGCGTGTGTGTCTGTGAGAGTGTGTGTCTGTGAGAGTGTGTGTCTGTGAGAGTGTGTGTATACGTATACAAACGCAAATTTGCAACGTGTATTGCAATATTTTTGTTACGCGTGATATTTGCGAATGTTTGTTAATTATATTTCCATGCAGGATACTTTTGGTGTAATCTTTACATTCGTGATATGAAGAAATCTGATGTTGTCTTCAGAAAGATTTTCAGAATTCTAATTGTACTTCTTTTCTGTTATTTCTTTATTAATGTAATTATTTATAATACCTTGGTGATAATTATATTATATCCCGTTTGATATTTTAGCAAGTCAAATTTCCTGACTGACATATACATTTATTCATCAAAATTTGAAATTACTTTCATCAGAATTTATGTTAATTAACTATAATTAGTACGATCTCACCTTGATCTCCAAAATAAATAAATAAGGAGAGAGAGAGTGAGTGAGTGAGTGAGTGAGAGAGAGAGAAATAAAGAGGGAGAGAAAGAGAAAGAGAGCGAAAAAGAGAGAAAGAGATCGAAAGAGAAAGAAAAAGAGAAAGGAGAGAAAGAAAGAAAGAAAGAGAGAGAGGAAGAGAAAGTAAAAGTGAGAGAGAGAGAGAGAGAGAGAGAGAGAGAGAGAGAGAGAGAGAGAGAGAGAGAGAGAGAGAGAGAGAGAGAGAGAAAGAGAGAGAGAGGAAAAGAAAGAAAAAACCGGGATCTTATATTTAACTAATTATCTAATTTACAACAGATGCAGGTGCTGAAGTAATTACTATGTCAACTTCTTGAAGACAAAATTGTTTTTATGCCTCAAACATGCAGCTCCTTTGTCTCGGTATAGAATTTCAAGTCTCGCAGTGAAACCTTCTTACATAATGAGAAGAACTGTTTAACAGAACATTGATGCAATAGATCATCAAGAACTGTTCAAATTGTCACATGAGTACAAACTTTGATAGATTCCGACCGCCTTCTTCAAATCTCTAAATTCGGATAAATTTTAAAACATTTCAACAACTATTCAGGAATGCTTCATTCAAGGAATAGTTGTGCAGTGAACACAGAACTTGATTGAATAAATTTCAGGAAACACACTACTTAGAGCCTAAACACTATAAGTAGTCATTAATGAGAAACTACTCTGATTAAATTTCAGATATTGCTTTCAAGTTATGCTCAAAATATCATTTATAGTTCACTTCAGTAAGGCAACAAAACACATCTCAGTTGTGCTTTGAAGGATTCCACAGATTATAATATCTTTAAATGCTCTAAGACTTTATGAGTGCAATTAAAAAGAGCGAGTGTGCTGCAATTTCTAACAGATGGAACAACTGCGTTGCAGCTCCTGTTGGCTTGAATGTCAAGCGATATATTCTTGGAGGTACTTATGAGAACTCGAAAAATACACAAAACATTTTTGACACCGTAGTCTTGTATTTGTTATTCAATTTTTTTAACATCTCAATTTTCGCGTAATCTCTATTTTAACAGTTTCAATTTAAATTTTAAATAAAATTTGTAAGTTTAAAATTTTATATAATCTAAATAAATATACTTTCCAAAGTAAATTTGAGTGTACCAACAGTTTTATACTTTTACATTTTAAAATTATCGTTCGCTAAAAATATTACCTATGGAGCGGTTCAATACAGTTCAGATCCATATCCATCTTAAAAACTAGTAAAGTGTCTCCATATTTATCATAATCCGTTCCCATTATATTTACATTGAAAATAGTTTCATGCCATTGTCAGAAAGTAAACTCTGTTTCATTAAATTTACATGCAAATTTCAAAAACAATAACATGTCGCGAAAAAAGAATTCACATCATAGTGTATTAGCAATACGATTTATTAAGTGAAATAAGAACAGTCATATTTCCAAGTCGGACTGGAGGTGCTCCGTTCCAGTGAGGAGCCTACGAATCTCTAAGTTGCATCAGGCTGAATAATAATATATGTAACTTCCACTGTGCCGAGTACCACTTTCTTTCGTGTGCCACCGTCTTGTACACACACACACACACACATACACACACACACACACACACACACACACACACACACACACACACACACACACACACACACACACACACACACGCATACACCTACGCACGCACAACACATACAGATACGCACACAAGTTAATTCTTCTACGAAAACACAAAAAATGTATTTATATACAGTGAAGGCCCGTAAGTCGATCGTAAGGTCGTGAGTTTGATTCCTGGCGACGCGTATTGTCTTTGCGTTGCACACTTTATTTCATGTTGTTCCAGTCCACTCAACTGGCAAAAATTATTAGTACCTGTATTTCAAAGGGCCAATTTTTTCACATTTTATGTCACGCTGAATCGCCCTGAGAACTATATTAAAGCAACACATGTTTGTGGAGTGCTCAACCACTTGCAAGTTAATTTCACGAGCAGGCTTTTCCGCTGATCGGATCAACTTAAACACTCATCGTCATAACCGACGGAGTGACAGTTAATGTATTTATGTATATTCTTTCAGTTTTACTTATGAAGGTGAGAGTGATGGGGATGCATTGGAAGCATGTGAGCAACTGGAATGACCCAAATATCACGAGGTAATTTATTTCAAAAGACATATTTCTCTCTTGAAAGCACATAGATAGATACACATGCATGCATGCATGTATGTATGTATGTATGTATGTATGTATGTATGTATGTATGTATGTGATAGAAACTGTCCACAAAATAAGCCGGACAATTAGAGCAGGACTATGTAAAAGTAACATATATGTATAATTAATGCGAAATGAGAGCAACCGGGAGTAGCTAACAGGAACTTAGAACGATGGGAGGCATTCTGTTAAGAAAGATGCAACATATTTGAGAGAGGGTACATTAAAGAAGCTGATTAAGGATATCTTATGTATAAGTATCATGCTGTAACGGTCTGATAATCTGATGAGCAGGAAGTGTGATACCTTTTATGAAAACAAACTCTGGTAATTATTCCAATTTCACGTATGTCCACAAATATGGTATAATCTATAGATATCAAAATCTTATCCTCGTCTTCGTAAAATAGTCTTATGCAATAATCACCAAAGTGCATACGTTCAAAGCTGGATTGCATAAGAATGAGATTCCTGGGATGGATACAATTAATCCTTTAGAGGTACCGAGTTTTTGTCTGCTATATTTTGTTGAGGGCTGGTTTTAAAAGTAATTTCACATTGACTGAACATTGAATAATGAAATAGCTATCAACTGACAGGATGAAGCAATTATGTGTGTGTGTATGTGTTTGTGTGTGTGTTTGTGTGTATGTGTGCGTGTGCGCGTGTATGTATCTATGTATGCAAATTTATAGGTATATATACTTATATCTGTATGTAAATGTATATATATACATATGTATAAGCGACATATATTTATGTATATGTACATATAATACATATATATGTATTTATACTTATATACGCATATACACACACGCACACATACACACACGCACACATACACACACACATATACATGCATGAATTCATATATGACCCACATATAATAATTAGCAATATGTATTTATTAGCAGTCACTGTAAGGAGATACTATGAAACAGGAGTCTATCAAATGGGAGTGAGTGACAACAGGAGAGGTTAAATGAAAGTGAATGGAAAGCTATGGTATTTATCACACCGTCCTAACATATAAATAGGAGAAGAGTGACTGAAAGTGCTAGAAAGGGTGAACTAAGATGAATACGTTAAAGAAAAAAAACATTAAATTTATGTTGCTTTAAGCAGGACAAGTGATCAAGAGAATCTGAAGCTACTGGTTGATATATATGAAAACCAATGAAATCTTGAACGAATTCATACTTTTTATTTATTTATATCTTTTATATGAATATTGTGATATATCTGCTGCTCTGATGATAGCTTGATATAAATTGTTCCGTATCTTGTAAAATTTTTATAAATATAGAATTATCATTCTAAATTACATTTTTATAACTGTAAATCGTCCAGTATATCGGCAAGAAACAAACAAATATATGTGTATGTATATATA
>NC_068986.1:57808513-57811457 GCF_001194135.2 Octopus bimaculoides | reverse complement strand
CCTACCTTTGCCGTAGGGAACTGAGGTAGCCAGTATAGACCATTCCAAAGAGAATTGTTTATTGCAATCTTTCAGTTCCCAAATAAATTTACTTACGCCGGTGCTGTTAGCTTTATTCCTATCCCTAAATGAAGAATAATGGTTCGATATTCTCTTGGAGACCTGCGTCGATGAGCTACCTACGTAAAACGAGACATCTGCGTAAGACATTACCCTACATTGATAAACCACGTTCTTGGTCATGGCATTCGCACTTAAAATCTTAATTCTATTAGGATTTGATTCCGAGATGCTAATCTTATTGTTGTTACAGATATTGTTATATTTACTAAATGACTATTGCCATCATATGAGTGTGTTAAATTACTGGAGTAATTACTATTGTTATTGATTTAAACATTACTATTATTATCATCATAACTGGGATGGCTGTCTAGAGGTGAATCTAAAAGCCTGAAATTATGGGAAGATATAATCTGTAACAAATTTTTAGTATTAGAAAACCCAAATCTAACCTTATGTGAGTTGATTATTGGGTAATAGTAGGAACCCCTAGGAAAGTTCCTACTCACCGCGTCTCGGAACTGCCGGACCAAATTTGATTTAACTTGCTTCCCAAACGGGAGGATGAGCCAGATATTATCATGAGATCTAGTTACAGTATTAGTGTGGTTGAATAAATAAAGATTTTTGTTTTTGTTAAAGTGTTTAGAGCCAGTTGGGCCTCCTCTCTTTTGTGAGTGATAAGCATGTTCCACTTTCCCAGTAAAGTGAGAAGAATGGGAAGAAATAGAAGTGGGTTTATCCCTGCTAGTAGAGGGGGTATCATGTTGTGCGAAAGGTGAAAGATCAGTAAAAAAGTCGATGTACCTTACCTTGTCTTTATAACCTGCCTTCAATAAGGCTGAATTATAGAAGTCAGCCTCCTTATTGAAAATTTGGGAGTTAGAGGAAAGTTTAGAAAGCCTAATTGAGATACTCTTAATCAAATTACTAGCTATATGTCTTGGATGGTTACTAAAAGGGCTTATGTACTTGAAATTAGTTGCTGGTTTATGGAAAGGAAAGTGTGTATTACTATGTAAGTCTAAAGTAACGTCTAGAAAGTTTGCTACAGAGACCTCATCCTCCAAAACGATGCCGAAGCCCATTCTTCTGAAGAATCTAGCTAACCTATTTGTAACCTTTTGTATACACTAGGCAGAGGCATTATGGAGGTATAGCAGACAATTGTCCCTGTATAGACCACCATCTATGTTAGGGAACTGGTTTGCCATTTCATATAATAAATACGAACAGAGCACATCAGCTATTTGAGCTGAATCCGAGCTTCCCATAGGGACATCAAAAGCTTCCGGAGTATCCTTACGGATCCAAAGTTTATTGATAAATTTAATGATAGATTTACGAGTCGCTAATATTATACTAATTTCATCCCTAGAAAGTCCTACCTTATTATGTGCGAACCAAAGTGCTTTGTTAAGGATAATAGGGTTAATAGAAAAGTAGAAACTAGAAATATTATTATTACTCTTATCTTTAATTGAATTAAACCAATCTATTACTTGAGAAGAATTTGACCATAGTTTTAGTCTTAACTTATCTATTATTGTGGGTATATATTTGTCCAGAATGTTTTTACTAAGAATGCCTATGTCAGACCTAAAGGGACAAATAAGACGTAGAGAAGGGTTGGACCAAAAATTTTTCTTATGGCCCTTAAGCGAGGTTGCTTAGGGACCAAAGGTTCAGTTCTATCTTGCAGATTGTATTTGATCATAATTTCCTTAGCTTCCAGGTTAGCTATCCGTAGAATATTATTGTTGGTAGTCCTATGAGGTTTTATTTATTATATTTACATTCTTCGCTTCAAATCAGTATGTTATTATTTTTTTCCTTAAGGAAAAATTATTATATACGATGGATTCTCTGGATTCTCTCCCTTCCTCCACCTCTTGTTTAGCTTATAGCTTACAGCTTTTGTTTACTAATTTTACTGTGATCCATTTTGCCATCCCCTATTTTAATCATTTAATTTAAACCTTTAATATGGCGTTTACAGCCTCTCTCCCGTAATAAAGCTAAGTAAATCAGCGTTCTTGTTTCTAACGGTCACTTACTTGGCCATATAATATTATAACTCGTACGTAACCTTATCATTTCGCATTTGTCTTGCTTCTATATGTTGGTTCCCTAAGGATGAATATATGTGCAATTCCAGCACCTCTTACTTTTTTGAAGTAGAGTGCACATATATTTTGAAACATGTGTAGGAATTAAAGGAACTTTTGTTCATATGCGTTTTGCTCCATTTATTATTATTATTATTATTATTATTATTATTATTATTATTATTATTATTATTATTATCATTATTATTATTATTATTACTACATATATATATAAAGAAAAAGAAAATGGTGATTGGGAAGTTAATAATTGTTTATTTTTACCAACAAATAAATCATCCCACACAACTGTTTCAATTAATACTCAGTGAATTAATTGAATATTAAATTCATATGACCTGAGCGTATCTTCAGAGAGAAAAAAATATACCCTTGGATGTTTTATATGTGTGTTTATGTATGTATGTATGTATGTATGTATGTATGTATGTATGTATGCATGTATGCATGCATGTATATATAAAGTTTCCATTTTTGATGGTACAAGAGTCAACATAGTTATATTTCTGGTAGCCCATTTTCAGTGTGCGGCATGCACCACCACAATACACCATCACAATTACGAATTATAGTCTCACACTTATTCTAAGATCAAAGTGAAAAGATTGTAAATAAGAAATTTATCAAAGATTTTCCAAGACCTTTTAAACAGATACACTATTCCTCGTAGCAATTAAAACCGTCGTCAAGTTTTACGATGCAATTTCGTCGTTGTGTGTGTGTGTGTGTGTGTGTGTGTGTGTGTGTGTGTGTGT
>NC_068986.1:57807446-57808243 GCF_001194135.2 Octopus bimaculoides | reverse complement strand
TCCTTCTCCTTCGATTTTCACCATTCTCTCGGATTTTTAAAGTAATTTTAGAATTTTTGGAAGTTTACTATCTCGAACATTTTCGGAACGTTTTATATCAGATTGAATTACAAATACTCGAACATTTAAAAATTCGTGCACATTCCTTCACAGCCCTCCGAAAGAATAACAAATCAACAAAAGTAACTCTTTACTTTTCAGAAGCCGGCCTACACCACTTCACATATTTCATCACACATAGGAACACAAACACAAACACACATTCCAAGACTACCCTACGTACAATATTTCATAGTACAAGCGCATCAAAAAATTACAAGCGCACCGACATCTCCCAAACTGCACTGAACTTTGCCAACAAATTTACGCATTTGCGCACATCTATATACATTGTCACTAGCCCCAAACATTCACAGTTACACTATTCTCTCGTATGCCCGCCCCCAAACAAACAAACAAACACCTTGACACTTGTATCTACACACCTACCCTCCATACTTCTTGATTTCTGTATGGAACTGTATTTCCCCTTGGCTTCAACTACCCTTTTCTTTACTTTTTCAACAAAATTAAGTTTTTTTCCCTCGCATTTATATATACATTTCTGTTTCCCTTTCCTTGTGTTTCTCTTTTACCCCAGATGAAAGACTAACGCCCGTGACATGAAGAAATTCATCGATTTTCCCTTTAATGTTCTTTTGAGCTGATGGTGGGCTTACACACACACACACACACACACACACAAACTCTCTCTCTCTCTCTCTCTCTCTCTCTCTCTCTCTCTCTCTCTCTCTCTC
>NC_068986.1:57802715-57805203 GCF_001194135.2 Octopus bimaculoides | reverse complement strand
TGTGTGTATGTATGTATATATATATATATATATATATATATATATATATATATAGACACACACACACACGCACATATGTATAGATGAATATATACATATATATTTCAGGTTTGTTTTTCCCAGATGCTAAAATGACATACTCGTAAAAGTTAAATTCATAGGGCCGACTACCTGTTGAAAGCTGTGCATTTACAGTGTCTAAACACACACACACACACACACACACACACACACACACACACACACACACACACACACACACACACACACACATTACACACACACATATATATATATATATACAGACACATAAATAATTCATGTGTGTGTGTGTGTGTGTGTGTATATGTGCGTAAGTGTTCATGTGTACACATACACAGATACACGCACCTATATATGTTTATATAATTGTTCTTATTGAATGTCCCAAATGCCTGTTTAACTGTAGATAATACTCAGTTACAGCTGTCGTTTCTGCAACGTCGTAGATAATAGATTTGAAATTTGATGGAGAGGAAGAAAAAGAAGTAAAAAGAAGGTAAGAAAGAATAATGTAAGAAGGAAGCAGAAAAACGTGAAGTACACATTAGCATCGTGCTATTGTTGAAACAGATTCTGATTTTGATGCTGCTGGTGATGATGATATCGTCTATGGTACTGAATATGATCGTTGTGATGACGCCGTGATGATAGAAGCGGGGATCACTCAATCAAAACCTGTCGTTAAAACTATATTTTGTACCACCGTCTCCATTAACATGTCCAGCATATATTAAGTGAGCTTGCCTTGATACCTCAGTAGAAACTGGTTTCCCCCAAAAGGCTTGCTTCACTACAATATCTTAACTGGGAGGCTGCCATTATTGAATCTTTTTACTTTCGTAGACAATCACCTTTCATATCTTTTTCTTGGACTTTTCACTTACATAAGTAGATGTGACATTATATGTGTGAAGTTACATGCCTTAGTGGCTAGAGTGTTGCACACACGACCAAAAGATTATGCTTTCGATTCTCGGACCGGCCAGTGCTTTATATATTTGAGCAAAACACTTCATTTCCCGTTGCTCTGCGATCACTTCATGCAGGCAATGTCGATTTGACGGGGAGAGCGATTTAATGTAATGTACAAACATTTGACCACTATGAGCAAATCATGCACGCAAGTTGATCAGCAAGCTGCAGAATACTCATCTACCGTTTACGATGTGAGAATCCAACACATATGTACAATAATTTCAGTGGTAGTAAGTTCTTGGCATGCCAACTCTGTAAGCACGTTTCTTTTACAGGTAGAACTAATCCACTTCACTTACTCATTGCACTTGATATTTCAGGCTAGTTGACATTTCCTACACCGATCTTACTGGTCTGATTTTCTTTTACCAATCCAGTTGACAGTGGCTTTGCCACTGTGAAATCTTTGTTATCGTAACTATCCATTTCTGGGGTCATACAAGTTGATGTGCCCAAGTTCTATTGAATCAATTATAACTAATTTATATATATATATATATATATATATCAGTACATTTACTACTTTCATTTCTTATAGAGATTTTCTAACTAGCTACCTCGATTGTTTTCAATCAATTCAATGCGATTAAAGCTGAATTTAAAGTTATTTTATAAGTTATTTGATATCAATCTTAATGACTTAGCCAGAAGTGAAGTGGCAGTGTTATGATCTATTGTAGGATTATTTTTGTTATACGTATTGTTCCTGGTCATCTCTGCCTGAAACATTCGTTATTATTATTATTGCTATATCTTTCACCACCATGTCCCACACCTTGTTTACGTCAATGTCAAGGTCAGTACGCTTTGATACAAAATCTGAACGCAATAGAATATAGTGGAAGTTCGATTTGAATTCAACATCACGAATTTAGTAGGAAATATTTCAATAACAGAAAAATAGTTAAAATTTGTTGTTTAGTTTTTTTTCTAGGGGATTCTAAGTGTCATTATCCCCTTATACTCATGATATCTGTCCCTTGCTTTCGTCCTTTCTGAAGAAGGTAGAGTGCGACTTGGGAGAGATTTGTTCTTCAATTTTAGCTGGCCGAATGACCATGTAGATATTTCATGGTTGATTTATATAACTTTCTT
Organism: Octopus bimaculoides; assembly: GCF_001194135.2. NCBI lineage: Eukaryota > Metazoa > Mollusca > Cephalopoda > Octopoda > Octopodidae > Octopus > Octopus bimaculoides. Next base: position 57,803,091 of record NC_068986.1, on the reverse strand, counting down.
TTTGTTTAATCCAGGTCTGTCTCCAACCTACATAATCACAATCAGAAACACCCCCTTTTATTGTATGTTAGGCGTAATAGTTCTTACGGAGTGAATTACATAATGTCTTCTCTTGCCACCCAACAAGACAGTAAGAAGAGATTACTTTCCTAGCAGGTTGAGTCAACATGTATATTCCCCTTATAATGACTGATAGAGGAAAATGAATAAAGAAACCACCAGTGATGATTTGCCGCAATGGGAAACAACGCATGATTAAAATGCTTCCAACTGAATGGATTCAATTGCTGGATGAAAAACAGAAACCTTTAGAATCCCTATCCTATTTTTGAAAAAGATTAGTAAAACATCAGCTAAAAATTGCTTGAATGTAAAA
>NC_068986.1:57798420-57802005 GCF_001194135.2 Octopus bimaculoides | reverse complement strand
ATGAGATGATTAATTGTTTGAACTCTTAAATACATTAATTTGTCACTGTTGGAGAACTGAGGAAGTGCCTCAAGACTGGATTGATGCCATCTTAATCTCCTTGTATAAATCGGGGCCAAATGGTCTGTGTAGTAGTTTTCGTGGGATTTTGCTTTTCTCTGTAGTTGGAAAGGTACTTTCTCGTATTCTGTTGTAACGTTTAAATACCTTCATAGTTCCAAATATAGTGTCTGAGTCTCAATGTGGTTTTCGATCTTCCAGAGGCACAGTGGATGGTAACTTTGCTATGAAACAATTGCAGAAAAAGTGCATTGAATATAATCTTGTCCTATACCCCTGCTTTGTTGATTTAAGCAAGGTATTTGATACCGCTAATCGAAATGCTCTGTGGCTAATTCTAAGGAAAATAGGTTGCCCAGAGAATTTTGTAAACATGGTCAGGGCTTTGCATCAAGAAATGAAGGCTAAAGTTAATTTTAGTGGTAGGCTTTCTTAATCCTTTGCCGTGAAAAATGGTGTAAAGCAAGGAAACTTTGATGCATCCACCCCCTTTGCAATATACTTTACTGTTGTGCTGTCCCACGCTTTTCAAAGCTCCAAGGAGGGTATTTGCATAAAATATCGAATGTTTTTAATCTGACCAGATTGAAATTTAAAACAAATTTTTTTATTTTACTCATTAGAGAACTTTCATATGCTAAGGATTGCGATCTAGTCAGTCTCTATGAAACAGGCCTGCAATTTCTTGTATCTGCATTTGATTCAGCTTGTGATGATTTTGGCTTGACCATCAATTTGAAAAAAGAAACAGTTGCAATGTATCAACTTGCAAGTGGTGCTTGTTTGGAACTCCGCTAAAATTTCCCTTATGGGTAAGTTACTTGAAGTTGTTGGTTCTTTCATCTACCTCACAAGCTTTGTACAAAATAATAGACACAAAAATACATCTGCGAATTCAAAGGGCAGCCCAAGCATTTGGTGGTGTGCAGCCACACGTTTAGGGCCAGCGATATACAAATAACAGCACAAAATTGGTTCTTTACAAATCGTTTGTCTTACCATCCCTGTTGTATTCCTCCGAAACATGGACGTGTTATGAAAGACTGCATAAAGAGTAGACAAACACCATGTATGTATGTATAATTTTTCTTTTACTTGTTTTCTTTTTTCTTTCCTTCTTTGATTATTTCTTTCTTTCCTTCTCTTCTTTCTTCTATTTGTTCCTTCTTCTAGTATTGGATCCCTCAGATTATCATGTTCACTCTGAACTGATCAGTTAGCTGTGTATATGTATTTAAGAATTTAAATGTTTCTCTGTTATTACGTACACACGTGCACATACTCATTCACAGATATGGCCTCTTTTAGCTTAAGTTCATACTTCAAAGATGAATGTTCTATTTCTCTTGTGACATCAATATTTGCGTTCATGCCTCGAATTAGAGGGAGTGGGGTGGGGTGGGGTTATACTTCACAATACTTGGCATCCTGAACTGGTGGATCAGACACTCGCTAGACTTTTGTAGCAGCTGAATTGGATGCGCCAAGTAAAAAACGAGAAACGAATAAATGCAAATATATGCGCGCGCTCGTATGTGTGTGTGTGTGTGTGTGTGCATGTGTGTGAGTGCAGATATGTATACATATAAACATACATATACATACATGTATATGTACAAAAATACATATGAATATAGTTCTGTGTATGCGGCGGACAATATCTGTTGTTAAATATTACCCTAAATTCCTTCTAAATTTCAACATATTCGAATGTAATATTCAGTATTTTCTCTTCCTCACTTTCTCTGATTGTCTAAGATCATATCTTCGTATACACACCCACACCAACACCCCACATACGCACTCACGCTCCTATACTCTCTCTCTCTCTCTCTCTCTCTCTCTCTCTCTCTCTCTCTCTCACACACACACACACACACCACACGCCAAACACCACATATACACACATACTTATGTATATGTCTTAAAATATATCAAAATATGTGTTTTCATGTTATATCCATGTTGCTGACGCTAGTTATGGCGGCAGTGAAATCAAAACTTTTCTCCAGAGAGCACTTGGTAATGGGTGTGCCTACAGATGATTTAATAATAAGTTGTAACAAAAACTTATATATATATATCCAAGATATACTGAAAAATATTTGATGAAATTTTTATTTCGTTCCACAAGTTTATCGTAAGATTTTATAGTATAAATTGCTGTTGTTGTTGTTGTTTTTGTTATTATTGTTATTATTATTATTATTATTATTATTATTATTATTATTATTATTATTATTATTATAATTATTATTATCATTATTTTGGAATGCTTTGTACAAACGTAGAAAGTTGACTTTGCAAACAATGGCGGTGTTCTCGCACTGTTTGGTATAACATTCTGTGCGGACATTTTTAATTTTGAATCCCTATACACCCACATACAGTCATGCATATAATCGACATATACACATATACATACACGCATATTTCTTTCTTCTTTCATTGGTTGCAGTCACTGGTCGGCATCCATACTTAGGTATAATCTTTAATGGTTTTAACTGAAGATATCCATCTCTATACTTTGTTTCTTACTTTAGGGAGCTTGCAAGTGAACACAGACAAAGTCGACTGAGCGAAAAGGGATGTAACTGGAGCAGAACGAAATAGTACAAGGTTAGTTTATACAGCGGACGCAACAATTTTGCCGTTCCACATCAATATGCAAACATGCATAAATGAATACAAAAATGATGATGGCTGTCTACGCTTTCGAGGAGCATGGCGATCGCTGATAGTTGTGTCAGCAATGCTCATGCAATGGTTTTAAGTCGAGTGCGACTTGAACAACACCACGGAGATTCTCACTAGCAATACCAAGATGCCCAGAACAGTGGGTTTTAATATACTAGTTAGTCTTATCCTAGATACTTTGACAAAGGCCAGGGGTCCTCATTCCCAGTGAGTGTACTCTGCCCTTGGACATCCAAGTGTTTCTACATCCCGGTGTATACTCATTAAAAATCTGTGTAGAGGACTCGTGTTATAGTCTAAATATTATTCGGTCGGTTGGACACTCTATAGTTGGATAGGTCATAGAGTACATATAGAAATAAAAAAAAGCAGAAGAATTCGCTCATAACCCACACCCCGTTTTGTTTTGCTCTGTACTCTTATGTTAAGGAGGTATGTGGCCCTAAATCTTTTTCAATAGTTCCAGTGAGAACAGCAGATGGACATTTGCTTTTGACTGACACCGCTTCTATTCAGAGGGCTTGAAATATGAGATGATTAATTGTTTGAACTCTTAAATACATTAATTTGTCACTGTTGGAGAACTGAGGAAGTGCCTCAAGACTGGATTGATGCCATCTTAATCTCCTTGTATAAATCGGGGCCAAATGGTCTGTGTAGTAGTTTTCGTGGGATTTTGCTTTTCTCTGTAGTTGGAAAGGTACTTGCTCGTATTCTGTTGTAACGTTTAAATACCTTCATAGTTCCAAATATAGTGTCTGAGTCTCAATGTGGTTTTCGATCTTCCAGAGGCACATGTATACGCTGAACATGTATACATGCGTATAT
>NC_068986.1:57794213-57798393 GCF_001194135.2 Octopus bimaculoides | reverse complement strand
GAACAGCAGATGGACATTTGCTTTTGACTGACACCGCTTCTATTCAGAGGGCTTGAAATATGAGATGATTAATTGTTTGAACTCTTAAATACATTAATTTGTCACTGTTGGAGAACTGAGGAAGTGCCTCAAGACTGGATTGATGCCATCTTAATCTCCTTGTATAAATCGGGGCCAAATGGTCTGTGTAGTAGTTTTCGTGGGATTTTGCTTTTCTCTGTAGTTGGAAAGGTACTTGCTCGTATTCTGTTGTAACGTTTAAATACCTTCATAGTTCCAAATATAGTGTCTGAGTCTCAATGTGGTTTTCGATCTTCCAGAGGCACATGTATACGCTGAACATGTATACATGCGTATATGTACATCGTTCAATGGCCGTTCAATTTCTCGAATTCTTTCGACCTTTGAGGGTTTTTTTCTTGTCCTGCACATTATTCAAATCACTCTCCTCACCATGCATGCTTGGTGGGGTTCTCAGTTATCAAAATTCAAAGCTCATCTGGAGGCGATTTTGATTTAGAACTTTTGCGAATGTGGCAGAAAATAATCCAGCTAAGGATATGCTAATCCACCTGAATATTTTGGAACTAAATTGATTTCAAATCCATAGACATGATGCCTATTTATAATACGACAGGTTCTACTGAGTTACATATTACCAGTAGCGCTCGAGAACGATCTGACCATACATAAATACACTTATACATACGCCCATACATATATACATACATAATACATATATACATACATACATACATGCATACATACATACAGACAGACAGACGGACAGACAGACAGACAGACAGACAGACAGACAGACAGACAGACAGACAGATAGACATGGTATAATTTTGATTCTTTTAAACGCATCGTGTTCCTTACATTGTTACCTTGCCTTAATTCTTACCCCATTTTAAAATTTTCTGATGAAGTGATATCCTTGGAATATTTTCTGCGGAGTTGCATATCGTTTTATTTACATTTGAGAATGAACAATATGCGTATGTCACCCCCATTCCTTCTATCTTTTTACTCTCTAATACCATTCTCTCTCTATCACCCTCATCTCCCCATTCCTACTTTCAAATTATCTTGACTGACCACTAACTGGTAAACTTTCCCTTATTATCTCTCTCCTTGTTTCTCTGTTCTTTTTTCTCTCTTTTCTTTATTCCTCTCTTTTCTTTATTCCTCTCTTCCTGTTTTCGATTTGACCTTACAAATACATTCCCTACTTTTAGGTCACTTTAAATAAAACCCTTGATTCAATAGCACTGTGTACAAACTCTATACTTGGAATGACCAATTTTAGATACTATTGGATTTTACTCACAAGGTTTTGGAATCTTATATGTATACCATTCTGCCTAAATAATGGATCTACAAATGCAATATCCCTGTATATCTCACATCTATTTTCATGCCTCCACTTCACTCTCTATTTCGTATCTTATCTAAATTAACTATTGCTTAACCATTTTCTTACACCGTCTCCGATGAAGGGATATAATAAATATCCTGGAAACAGATGTAAGACCTTCTATTTATAAAGTAAACTAACTAGAGTTCATCTACATTCACTGAGGTTAGCCAGCATTGTTAACCGTTAAAAGCGAACAGGGTACACGCTAGGAGTGTATATCCCTATTAACAAAATTTGGAAATTTACCTTTTTATATTTACCTTTGTATATCAACGGTTATTTATCTTAATATATCAACAGTTATTTTCCCATGAGCTAATGGGAAGCAAGCTATCTTTTTAACCCGGAGTAATTTGTGGATTCTCCTGAGGAGAAATGAAGCTTTATTGGTTAAATTTTGAAATCATATGATATGGTCTTATAACATTATTTCATTCAGCAAATTTTATTTTGTTGGAGAAAGATGTGATTTGCCGCTCGCAGTCCCTTTGACCATCTCATGATGTTGATTTTGTGACTATTCGAATTATGTTTTTTAGCTCTTATTTCTAGCAATTGTAGGTGCTATGTTGCACCTTTAATTATGTTTTCTGCCTTTTTGGTTTTTAATTGCTTTAATATATCATAATTTTAATTTATTGCTTTATCTTAAAGTATAATATGTATGTATATATATATATATATATATATATATATACACACACACACATATATATATATATGTGTGTGTGTGTGTGTGTGTGTGTGTGTGTGCGTGTGTGTGTTAAGTATATGTATATGTATATATCTGGAATAACCACAAATCTATATCTCTAATTAGATTTCTTCATTCTCTCACTGATAGTTACAATGAATATTAAATTGCTTGATCCATCATATGTAACGCACGATTATATAAACCTGGCGATAGTCGGTGTGAGTTCTGTGTATCTGAGGCGTTCAATATTAGTAAAATTAAATCGATTATTATTAATCAACCTGACGAATTGTTTATAGGATGCCAGCATATTAAGAACAAACCGTTCTTATATGCTAGTTATATCTTACCTTACACTAATGTACCAGGCATACACTAACAAACTTTAGATCTTTGATCAATGCAATTCAGTATTTCCCTATCCAGTGATGACCGAATTGTGATAGATAATGTATCTGACCATATTCTAGCATTCTTAAGTTATGTAAAGCTACTTAACGATATAGAGATATTTAACATATCCACCCATCAATCCATATATACATATCTTCATAAATACATACATACAATGTCAGAGTTTCATACACACATACAAACACACATCCAAACACCCATACACATACACAAAAACACACAGTATATAACGCACACACCAGATTCATACGTACACACTTTGTCCAATACATACACCGACCAAAACAGGACACACACTTGCTCATCAATACACATGTACGAACAAATACACATAATATTCAGGAACACAATAGCGTCATACACACAAGTGTATACATACATCCATATGTCCAGTAGCCTCTTACACACATACACATGTAAACAGGAAATAAAAATATTCATACACGTGCATACACACACACACACACACACACACACACACACACACGCTAAACGGACATAGTATGCACGCACAAAATGGGTTCAATACACGCTTAACCCCCGCCCAAAAACACGTCTGATAACCTCGTATGCACACATATATAGCACATAGCTCTCCCCTCACACACAACCCCATATATACGAACACACACACACAGAAATATACACATTATACAAGCCCACATTTTTCATACACACACTTACTCCATCGCACACACCCACATACACAGATAACATATATATATATATATATATCAAGATCAACAGTTACTCCATGACTCTACTCATAAATTCACACCACCCCTAAGTTAACAACCAACTCATAATTCTTGATATACCTTAATTTGTACACACAGAACGTTCTAAATTTTCGAAGTAGTGATATATTGAATATTTATTACACATTCGGATATTATTAAAAAAGTAAAAAAATTAAAAAGTGTAGAGATTGAAAACTACGCAGTTCCACTTTGGGCACTTTCAAAAGCCATTGTTACCACCATTTACACTTATTGAGTTCAAGGAATATTGAATATCCCACATTCTTATCCCAATCATCTGGAAGCTCAGAGAATACGTTGATAAAGTCATCGTTTAGTTTAGTGGATTAAGAAACAGAAGGCTTTATCCAAATGTAAAATTCCAGATATTTAAGCAACCAGAGATATCAATGCATTCATTATAAGAGGTTTGACCCTGATCGCTTCGAAACAGCCGAAATTGGTGACTTATATCTAATGCATGTCCCGGAGTAGTTTTACCTCCCATAATTTACAAATGGATTGAGCGTTAACCTTTACACAAAAGTTATCTAGTCACGTGACTAACTTCATCAATAAAAATCGGCCTAAGTGGAGTGTTTGCAGACAGCTTATTGCAATATATATTGTTTGACGTATCGCATATATAATTTAAACGTGTGCAACACTGTGTAACAGCGGAATGAATCAACTAATTTTCAATTAATATAAACATGACTCCATGTATTGAGTGCTCTTTTCTTTGACTTGTAAACACACACACACACACTCACACACACATATACACGTATTTATGTAGCATGCATGACCACATATATACACGCACATATATCTCCCTAACTTTATTCTCCTCAACCTCTCTTCTCTTTTTCATACATATACATATATACACATTTACAGGCACAT
>NC_068986.1:57790730-57793258 GCF_001194135.2 Octopus bimaculoides | reverse complement strand
ATATATATATATATACATATATACATACATATGTACATATATACATATGTACACACACACACACACACACACACACATATATATATATATACATGTATATATATATATATACAAGTATGCATACATGTATGCATGTATGCATAAGCATGTACCTATATATGCATTTATGTATATATGTTTATATTGATGCTACCAACAGACTCAGACCACCAACAACTACATGCTCACGTGTAGTTATCGACGAACTAACTCGCCAGTTTATACGTTCTCATTTGTATATGTTACACATTTATACAGCTTACATGCATAAATTGCTATACATATAAAACCACAGCACGCAAAATACTCTCATATAGATAAACACATACGCATGGGCGTTCACTCATGAACTCACCCATATACGCTGAGGCTCAATGTCATGTTACCTCCATGTTAACAATAGTCTGCGCATTCATATATTATGCCTGTTATATTTAAACAAGGGCATGTCTCTCATACAGTCAATGCACTGAAATATTGAAATGGTTATTTCAATGCAAAATAACAGTACATTTGCTCATAAGAGGTATCATTCCAATAAACCACTTTGCTCACATCTAAGAATTTTCAGAGGGATAGCTTCGTCTTAACGCACCTGCAGTTATTCACACAGTAAACATTATATAAATATTTAAGCACTTCTTATTCACACATGATTGCGAAGTGAATTTCTTAGTCATGCCTGCGTTAACGTTGCAGGCATGGCTGAGTGATTAAGAAGTTCGCATTGCTTTCAAGAGGACCTGAGTTCAGTCTTAATGCGTGGAATTTTGGGAAAATATATTTTATTATTACCTCGTGTCAACACAAGCTATGTGAGTAAAATTACGTGAAGGAAACTGAGTATGGAGTGTGGTTGGATTGTATGTGAGTGGGGGAGGGTACATTGGATTTCTAATCAATTTTAGTATTTTCGTAAAGTGTGTTGTACTGATTCAGTCTGAGAATTAAGCTTAGAACATACGTGTTCGTGGAATACTCGGTCACTTACACGCTCGTTTAACGAGAAGCTCATTTGATAGAAGAACTGAATGCTAATCGTGAAACCCGCTGGTCGATCTCTCAGCATTCAGCGCAGCAATTTCTCCTACATAAAATACATATAGAACAGACTAATACCATTTTACATCGCTAACTCGATGAATAATTTGAAAATACAAGACGTGCTATTAATAGGAAAATTGTGCTTTCTCGAATCTCAGAGATTCATAGAGAGCATTGCTTCATTCTGATTTTCCGTGTGATTGATAAAAAGATATATATCTTCTCTAAGATGGTAGACTCTATTCCTTGGAAAGGCCTGAAGTGCTACACTCGAAGCCTAAAGATGTAGTGTCGTGCCACAAAGTCTCGTCTTAGAGATCCAGAGAGAAACAAGATATCAACGAGCTCATTGTCCTTACCACTACTGTTTTTATACTAACACTATAAAAACGCCAGAGACAATGCCTCTTAGTTCTTTAAAAAACCTCCTTGTTACATTCTAATTGAGCTCCTACATTTCACAATTATTCTATTCAGACTCTCTTTCATTAACCACACATTCAAAATAGAGTTACCCTCAAGACACTGGTTTAATAATGACCTATAGCGCTTACCCCCACTTGACTTTTCTCCATGTCTTCTTACTGTTTTATTTTATAGCATTTTATTTTATTATAGTACACAATATTTTGCTGTCACTACACCACATTAGTACAGCCAACGGCTATTATTATCACTGTTTGATCCTCTCGATTTTCCCTGTCGCCCAATAAAAATACTCACACAATATATTATCTCATGAGTCATTATCATTATCAATCTGCCGCATCTTCTGGAACTTGTGCTCCACACAGCTCAGTTTTTCACCAAACACTAATCCTCTAACAACTAACAAGAAACAGTAGCCCCATTAACCACACCCAATATAAGCCTTGTGGTGTTAAAACATGATGCTGTCTCCTTATCTTTCGACACACACACACATACACATAGACACACACACATTCTCACACATAGACACATGCACCTAAGCAAACATATACTCACAAAACATACACCTTCCACAAAACATTGAAATAACTGCTTTTGTATCCAGTTTTCTTTCCTTTTTCCTGCGTAGAGTTATTGTAGTCCTCCGATATGGATTACCAATTCGAAAGTTCTTAGTCTCTCTTATCACCTCCAGAAACTACTTCAATTTAGTTACGATATTATCGGTTTCAAATTATAAAGATTCTCTGATCGAATAATAATGTTTTTATTTTTACTTGCAGTTCTGTATCATACATACGCGCGCGCATCGATGAGTGTCGTACGCAAAACTCACATTTGAGAAACTTTTGTAGCTTTCTCAAGCTTAAAAATGATAAGTAATAATTTAGTACATATAACCTTCTATTAAATTCTCCCCTGTTTGTATTACCAATCATAAATGTGTGTGTGTCTCTCTCCATACATATATATGTGTGCAAACATACATAAATACATATATATATATGTATGTA
>NC_068986.1:57789531-57790268 GCF_001194135.2 Octopus bimaculoides | reverse complement strand
TATATATATATATATGTATATATATATGTATATATATGTATGTATGTATACATATACATATATATATATGAGTGTGTGTGTATATTTACACACACACACACATACGTATGGAGAGAGACACATTTATGATTGGTAGTACAAACAGTGGAGAATCGAATAGCGGGTTACATGTACTGAGTTATTATTTAACATTTTTAATCTCACAAAGCTACAAAAGTTTCTCAGCGGTTGTGAGTTTCGCATGGCACACTTACTGGCGTGTGTGTGTAAGCATACATACATAGATACATAGATACATAGATACATACATGCATGGTAGCTGTTTACTCCTTATGCAGAGTTTGACCACCTCCTGTACCTAAACCTTAGCACTATCATGGCATCTGATGTGACTTTTTAAATCAGACAATGTGCTGAAAAGACGCCCACACAGATTGCACCTCCGGTTTGCACCACCAAGAGCTGCAGATACGTTCTGCTCTTTGTGGATCTTAGAATGTTTCTTGAGGCCTCCGTTGGATTTGCAAACCTTCTGGCATACACTGCATTCAAATGTGTGCACAGACATATAGGCAGAATGGTTGGTGGAGGTTTGTTTGCCATGCGTTCGCAGATGAGATTTGAGGCCAGCAAAAGCCAGACATGGTCTTTCAGAGACTGTGCACACAAAAAAGGTTATTGTCGTTCACTTCTCGATCGTTACATTCTTCCTTATATCTCTTGAGTCTTACTTGTGT
>NC_068986.1:57786094-57789431 GCF_001194135.2 Octopus bimaculoides | reverse complement strand
CTGCAGATGCAAGGACATCTGTGTTTGGAGTAAAAGAATTCCATTTAATTTTCAAAATGTGTTGAAGGCATTTTTAGTGGAATTGTTCCAACAATTTAAAATGCCTTTCATAACAAGTACAAGTTTCACAGGAATACAACAGGGATAGTAGACAACTGATTTGTAAAGAGTCAGCTTCGTATTCTTATTTATATGTCGCTGGCACCAAACACGTGACTCCAAGCCACCAAATACTTTTGCTGCCCTTTGAATTCGCAGCTGTATTTCTGTATCAAGATTTCCATCATTTTGAACGAATCGACAATCTCAAGTAACTTTAGGGAGGGTTACAAACAGCACCACACGCAGGTTGATGCATTACAACTGTTATTTTCAAGTTGATGTTCAACCTTAGAATTAGCCACAGAGCATTTCGATTAGCAGTATCGAATACTTTGCTCAAATCAACAAAGCAATGGTATAGAGCAAGATTCTGTTGAATGCACTTTTCTTGTAATTGTCTGACAGTAAAGATACAATCAGCTGTGCCTCTGAAAGAACGAAAACCACACTGAGACTCAGACACTATATCTGGAACTATAAAGGTATTTAAACGTTCTAAGAGAAAGCAGGCAAGTACCTTTTCAACTGCAGACAAAAGCGAAATCCTACGAAAATTACCATACAGATCCTTTGGTCCCGATTTATACTGGGAGACTAGAATGGCATCAATCCAGTCTTGAAGCACTTTCTCAGTTCTCCAACAGTGACAATTTAATATACTTAAGAGTTCCAACATTTTGTCACCTCCATATTTCAAGACTTTTGCACAGATTCCATCAGACCCTGGAGACTTATTGTTATTCAGTTTATTCACAACTAAATAAATGTCATTTAGAGTTGATTCAAATGCCATCTCTTTTATAACTGGTCTATTCAAAAGTGCAGAAAAATGTTCTACCCAACGCTTATGAACAGAAGAAAACGTCCATTTGCTGTTCTCACTGGAGCTCTTGGGGAAGATTTTGGGCCATATACCTCCTTAGCATAAGAGTACGAACCCCTGGCATTATTTTTATCAGTTACTTCTTGTGCCGCTTTTGCCCTGTCATTCTAGCATTCCTGTTTAATTTTCCTTAGAGCAATCTGCACCTTCCTTTTCAGCTTTTGATGAACTTCGTTTGAGTTGGGGTTCAAGGACTGAGAAAGAAGTGTATTACCTATGTTTTGTTTTTCTAAAAGTAGCTCATGAATTTCTGCTGATCTATCTGAAAATCAGTCACTGGACTTATGTGCTTTAAATCCCACTGACGAACTCGCAGCCTGAACTACTTTTGTTTTGAAATCTTCCCATAAATTGTTTGGGTCAAGATTGATAGTTTCTATAGGATCGTGGAATATTTGCAAGTCGCTTGATAATTTAAAGTCTACAACATTTAACTTTTTGGGTACCTTAGGACCAGACTGTCGATTTTTAGGCATTATCGAAAAATCTATTTTTCCACGCACTAGATGATGGTCAGTGCAGCTCTATGCACGCACATATACATTATGCATATAGTACACGCGTAAAAGTACATAATATACAGATAACTATATAAAGTAATAAAATATAAATAAAATATATATAAAAGTATAAGGGATGTTAAGACAATATAAAAAGCAGGTTCTGTCTGTGATCTTAGAAGGTCCAAAAACGTAGCTAATGTTTTGCTATAAGTGGACATGACCCAAAAACTCAGTTCTTGAATTTAGACATGTATCGGGGTCTAAACAGATTTTCCAGATAAGCCATCTTTCCATATCGCAAGACCGCACGTTCCACTGCCGTTGGTGTAAGGCTTACACTTGGCTATAATATTCCAGTGGATCTTATAGTTGATATCTTTTCCTTTTAAGGACCATATATAACTGGATAATTTGGTTGTTTTCCTTTTATCCCAATGTCTGAAGCTTAAGGTGTGATTGTTGAACCTGGCTTTAAAATTTTCCTCTGTGAGACCCAAATATTTTTTTGACGAAACTATGCCCTTAGTTGTTGCAAAGTCTACGGTGGCCTCATAAATGATGGTCTCGGTCATACAAGCTCCATTTAGCGGGCACAAAATTTTAACTCTGCAGGAACAGCCGGCTTCATTTATTTGTTTTTGTTTGTTGTGTGCAATTATATTTTTAAAGCTAGCAGTAGAACTAAAACTAGTTTTTAAGTTGTGCTTATTAAAGAGCTTTTTATAATTATGATTGATTGGAAAATGCCTATCTATAAGGGATAAGAAGTATCTACTTATATTAAAGGTCACTTCGGGAGAATAAGGTGGTGTGAATCAGATAGTTTTCCTATTCCTATATTTCCTTTTCTTTACTACTGAACTAGTAACAGGTGTATAGGTTATTTCCTCGCTAAAACCACTATCTTTTAGAGTTTTATTGTATATTGGGGCAACACTATTAAAAATGTTTATATTGGAGGAGAGGCTAGAAATTCTCTTGCTAACGTTTTTAACTAAATTCTTAAATATTGTGGGAGGATGGCAGGAACCTACGTTAATATAACTAAGGCTATCGTTGAGCTTTCTATAGGGTTTGTAAATATTCTTATTTAAATCTAATGATACATCTAGGAAATTGACGACTGTCAAAGAAGAAACAAAGCAGTATCAGAGTTATGTCCCGTTTGACCATATAGCCGTGAGGGTAGATGGTGTGGAATCAACGGAAGAGATCTAAAGTATACGATAAAACTGCTCAATCTAGAGAGCGTGGTGTTTTCCAATTCATAAAAGAAGCTTATCCATATGTTTACATTTCCTGAAGATTACTGATCTGGAATTTAGCAGTGTGGTGGAATTCTTAGATCTAAAGAGGATATGCTACATTTTTCCATCTGTTAACATGTGGCATGAATTTTTCAACGATTTTCTACTTGATAGTATGAGGCATGGAGTTGATTTTCAAACACCATACCTGGCTAGCCAACTTAGTGGCTTTACTTTTCTCCATGTACTAGAAAAAAGTTAAGTGGAAACCCTGGCGACTTTTGTAGTCGTCTTTGCATAACTAGATGTAATACTTATTTTCGATTATGTTAACATGTAGCGTTGCTGTAAGTCCTTCCTCATATATGACGAAGATTATCATGTACTTCTGGTCGAGTAGTTAAGCTATAGGGTCTCGAAAGTTACAACTGGGAGTGGGCTCTTGGTGGTGTTTGCATGTAATGATGCTCTTTATATTGGGGTAGAAGCTATATTATAATTTAAATGAGCGTCTGTTAAAGATCTTTCTGTATTTTTGATTTTCTAGGAAATGTTTATCTAAGAGAGAGAGAGAGAGAGAGAGAGAGAGAGAGAGAGAGAGA
>NC_068986.1:57784344-57785072 GCF_001194135.2 Octopus bimaculoides | reverse complement strand
TATATATATATATATATATATATATATATATGCATACATAACATGTCAGCATATACATCGTCTCTTATTTGTTATAGGCACATATATATGAGTGTAGAAATGATGGAACTCATAAGCTCAAACTCACAAATGATACACACACGCACACGCACGCATACACACACACATACACACATATATGTATATATATATAAAGAAGTATAATATTGGATCGATTAGACATTACATAAACGACAAATCCGACCAAGTGACAAACGCGTGGTTTATATTTCCTCTATGTATCTATTTCCGGCTCAACATTCCGGTTAACTCTATATAAATATGCTTGCTAGTATTCAATATTTCCCTCTGATGTTCCGCGAAAGTTCGCTTATGAAAGAAGAAAGAAGAAAGGAGGACCCATTTTGAGCAGACGTGTTACCTAATCGTTATTTCTTCCGTTTTCATATCTAAATGTTATAGCCATATAGATAAAAAGCTTTTCTGTTCACTGCAAATAATAATAATAAAAGTAAGAAAAAATCTCAAGCATGGAAAATTGATAAGATGAATCGAGAAGAAGCGTGCGTTAAAAGAAGATTATTACTTAATGATGTTAACTAGCGCAGAAGACGTCATTAATTGAAAAGAGAATCAAAAGGAATCGACAGAAGTGAAACTATTTCAATGATTAGTGGAATAATTGACTTCTAAACAATCTTAGACAACGATATATATATATATATATA
>NC_068986.1:57778731-57783990 GCF_001194135.2 Octopus bimaculoides | reverse complement strand
GTATGGTTGCAAGGTCGATTTCCGGACTGAAACCTTTATTTTCAGTCACTAAATACCTCAGAGACCGGGATACCGGGTTAATGTAAGTGTAGGCTATATTTATATATATATATATATATACACACATATATACACATATATATGTATGTATGTGTAGATACAAATGATTGATAAACGGAAAAGAGAAAAAAAAATGAATTTGGCATAACCTGGATTATGTCCAAATATATTACATCATATTACAGTAGAACCTCGCGCACATATGGTTGTGATGCATGTGCCTGGTTTACCCCTATCAGACGGGTAGTCATGATGGGTATACTGGGCTTCGTATATTTTATCCCACTGTCACTTTGATGGCATGCCCTGCTCTCTCACTCAAAAACAACAACAACAACAACAACAACAATAATAATAATAATAACAACATAGAAAAATACCTTAGTAATGAGAATCCAGGTTCGAAATTTCCCCAAGACACCTGATGAAGAGAGGAGAGTATATCAGCCGAAACGTTATGTTAACAACAAACAAGATGAGGACAAATATCCGTCAAATATAAATAATGTAAATAATGGTACTTAATTTATCAACCCCGAAAGGATAAAAGGCAGAGTCGACCTCAGTGGAAATTGAACTCAGAACATAAAGACAAACGAAATACCGCTAAGCATTTCGCCTGGCGTGCTAACGTTTCTTCCAGCTCGCCGCCTTACTAAGGAGGCAATAATGTGCACTTGACTGGTGAGTTAGATTCTGGTGTCATTGAGAAGAAGAAGAAAAGTAACTGTCTCGGTCCTGTGGAGAAAATTTGTTTTCAGTTGCTAGGCCTACTCTTCACAATTATGGCCCCCGCACAGCCTCAAACTCACAGAAGTCGAGGCACTCCAATGTTGGTGTATCAAGCTGATTGCCTCTTTACAACAGATGAGTTAATGGAAGAGTCCAAAGAACAGGAGTTCCGCTTCTTGGAGCGAAGATACGAAAGATAAGCAGTAAGAAACACGCGTGTGCGCACACGCACACACACACACAAACACACACACACACACACACACACACACACACACACAAACACACACACACATATAAACACATACATGCATCTAGGATTGCTGATGAACTTGAGGATCGGTATGAAATAAGAGCTAATACATATTTCTCTCCAAGGAGCATTGGTAAAAATGTATGTATCAGAACAAAATTAAAAGATGGACCAGTTCCTCATCACCTTCAAACAAAAAAAAAAAGGCTAACCATAAAAGGAAATAATCATGTTAAGGCTTAGCATAGAGTATCGAAAAGTTTATGACATCCGACTTCTAAGTTTACCCCATGCAATTCAAGAACACGATATCCCCCATCAAGTAACTTGATAACAAATGTAGGCTGTGCAAGACCAAGATTGAAGACATTAACCACATTATTGCCAACTGCGAGAGAATGTGTTCCAGATATTATCTTCCCATGTGGCATGATGCGCTGGCCAGAACAGTATGGAAACGGATAACAACATTACAGACGAAGGGTCACATGAACATTGGTGGAACTTAATAATTAAAACACCCACCAACACAACCTACCTAAAATTGTTGTGTAGGACCACAGGGAAAACATATGTTCTCTTGTGGAAATCAGCTGCAGTCTG
The DNA here is from genome assembly GCF_001194135.2 of Octopus bimaculoides. Taxonomy (NCBI): domain Eukaryota; kingdom Metazoa; phylum Mollusca; class Cephalopoda; order Octopoda; family Octopodidae; genus Octopus; species Octopus bimaculoides. The sequence continues at coordinate 57,782,342 of NC_068986.1, read as the reverse complement.
GACACCAATGTGGTTAGAAAAATACAAGAGAAAGAGGACATATTTGGATTATTGATAAAAAATCCAGTTTCCCAAGATACACTTTCAGTTTCGTACCTATTATTATTGGGGTAGCTGGATACATACCAAGCCGTCTGGAGCAAAGTATGGTAGAAGCACTCACGCACCCAGATACTACTACACACCTACATACACTTTCTCTATCTCTCTCTCCACTTCCGGTCAGTTATTTTTCACTTACATAACGATACTTTTCTCAGACTATTCCTTTCCTTCTCTCTGGCTGTTCCTTCTTTCTATCTTTTGGTAAAGAGCTATGCTCGAAATATCACATCCTCCTTTTTTTCCGTCTCAAACATTCTCTGAGCGACAATCTAAAACATTAACCGCGTTGTTCTCTTGGATTTTGTTTTTTGTCCTGTTTTTATCTTTGATTTGACTATATATATATATATATATGTGTGTGTGTGTGTGTGTGTGTGTGTGCACATACACACATACTCACACACGCATACACGCACCCATGTATATACGTATCTATGTATGTAAAATGAATGTAAACATGATGTATTTGTAAGTTTAAAGGCAAGCAAGTATATGTCACCGCCACAGGATTAATCTCACGCCATATTGCTGTGTTAGGAACTGATGTAATATATTTAATAAAATAAAGAAGAAAATCAGAAAATTTCTCCAGAATTATTTTTACTTATTTTATTCAATAACATTTTAAGGATCAAACTATCGTAAAAATGACAAGACTCGCAAGATTAATTCCGTAACATTTTGTTGTGAATTTTCGAAAAAATGTCACACCAAATATTTATTGAGTATTATTATAAATTTATAATGTAGGCATTAATTTTCAGAAATCTAAAATATTTATATTTAATTATAATGTTTCTTTTATTGAAGAGGAAAAAATCCTATAATCACTTGGAATACAAGTTTTGATGCATTAATTTTTGTCGCTTGAATTTATTAAAATTTTGATTTTCCTCTCACAAATGTACACTGCATAGACGAGCCAATGACAGTGTCTCTACGCAACAGTTTGGACTTGCTACGAGTAGCCACCAAAATCTCTTGGTTACACATTACTGTTTTGACGGTAGGAATATAGATTGATGCATATAGAAATAATGTGATAGGCATTATTGAAACGCTTTAGATCCTGTGTTAGTTGGATCTAAACTTACCACGATCTAAAAAAACGAAAAAAATACATATAACAGCTTACTAAGGAAAGGTTGTATTGGATAAAGATTACGCTATATGAATCTTACTTCCACATTTGAGTCACGAATTGTGTTTTGTAGTTAAGCTGTATAAAAGGCGAAATAGGCAAGGGACTATAATAATTGTCTTGGTATAAATTGTTATATGATTTTAATCTTACAGAAAATTCTCTGATTTCTACTGAAGATGTTAAGTTCTTTTTTACGATGCATGGTGCATGCATCTCTCAATAATAAATTGACTCTACACATGAGAACATTACTTCGGAAGATATATAAATAACTTCTACAACAGTCAGCAACTAGAAATAGCAGCCACATTTCCTTCAGGCTACACCCTACTATATTACAAAAGAAATAATAAATAAAATAAAATAAAAAAAGGAATAAATTGTATAGTGTTGTTCTAGATACACTATAATTAAATAGTAGAGGGAATGATTACGTCTGGAACACTTTTGATCATAGCAATGCTTAGCCAGTGTTAACCTAGGGCTTAACAACAGCAAAATCATCAAAACATTCTATGGCACATTCTATTTATTTGTATGTTTGTGTGGATGATGCCTGATATCGAAATCGTGTAACTGTGGACTGGTTTCGTGCCAGTAATTCTTTAACCGCGTCATAAAATCGATATAAAGATGTTCATAGATTTCTTAGTTGCACAGTAATAAGTTCTGGGTTAAAAGAAAAGACCAAGTGAAGTGAACAGATTACTTGCGCCATTTTCAATAGCTCATAGCTGCAGAAATATTGTTGGTGTTAATATTGTTGCTGGCGACAGCCAGGATAGTTGAAGCAAAATTCCACGCGGTGAAATCTACTTCATATAATCTGGTCTTTATGATGCGATGATATTGAGTAAAAGGTACATTATTCCCCAGAACTGAATAAGGTATCCTCTTGGTGATGTCTGCCTGTTTGTTGTTATACGTTGAATATGGAACAGACTCCTTCACGACAGACTTCACTGCATTCAAGAATTAAAGTCTGAATCCATTGTCAAGTAATCCTAAGTGATTGGTAGATTGTACTTTGAAACATACATTCACACGCACACACACACACACACACACACACACACACACACACACACACACACACACACACACACACACACACACATCTCTCTCTTTCTCTCTCTCTCTCATGCGTTCACAGAGAAACCCCCATGCACAGATACGCACACAAAATACATACATAAAGACATGCTGAGAGTGCACTCAACCTCCATTTTCTGAGACTAGTTTTGATTTTGTTCATGTTGTCCCAGGCATGACTCGATGTTTTGGTAGATTAAACCTAGGATCAAAGGCATTCTACCCGAAATCATCCTATCACTTTCGGGTATTTTGCGTGCATGCGCATGTTTTAATATTTGTTTATTAATGAGCCTTCTCACTAATTTACAAAGTCAGTGCATGATTCGTCTCATCTGAACGTTCGCAGTCACTAACTTATTAGATACACAGAAGAATTTGTCAAACGGCAGCTTGCCTACAAATGAAGTTAAAGTTTTCTTGTCTTTCATCCATTTACTGCGCACCTCTAACGAAAGGTTATATCAGTGTGAATTGAGAAAAAATGCAAACATTTAAGTCATTGACTTCTTATCTCACTATCATGATTTGTCTGTTTGGCAACTACAAATAGCTTCATATCTACATGATCGGGTGGGTGTTCCATATAAGGACACCACTTTAGCTTGAAAACCGACGATTTCTCGATTGGGTTATTATATAAAAAAAGCAAGATTTAAACTCAGAGCGTAAAACGGAAGAAATGTAACGAAGCATTTTGTCTGGCATGCTAACGAATCTGCCAGCTCGCAGCCTTTATAGTAGTAGTAGTAGTAGTAGTAGGGGCGGCGGCGGCGGCGGCGGTGGTGGTAGTGGGTTTGGTAGTGGTGGTGGTGATAATGTTTCCTTACTATCCATTAAGTGTTCAGAATAAGATCAAGGATGGGACAGGACGATATCATGTCGTGTGGTTATATAAAAATATGTAAACAGTACAAAAATTGAAAGAAACAAACAAAAATTTCACACAATAAAGAATTTCCCTGAAAAGGAGAGCACCAAGGGCTGCTCGTGGAAACTTCAATATACTACAGACACCCTGACTATTAGGAGAAAATGCCTTCACCCCTTTCTTTCCCTAGGCGCATAATCAGAGCAAACCCGTCTACCTTTCAACAAATTTTCTGTGAGGCAGCACTTCCCATCTGCACCTTCAATTTCCTTTCCAAATGAAGCTTGAAAAAGTTGATGAAGGCTTGACCGAAGAGAAAATCGTCTTCCACACTTTCAGGCTTATCCACTAAACTACTTCTTTCGCCAAAGTCGACAGGCAGATGAAAGCTGCCCATCC
>NC_068986.1:57776493-57778644 GCF_001194135.2 Octopus bimaculoides | reverse complement strand
CCTACATGCAGCAGCAGACGTTCAATATAACTCCACAGATCAGCAATGCTTGAGCACTAGACAAGTGCGGACAGGAAGATTTGACTGCACAACGTGCATCTCGAGCAGACCCAGCTAACGACATTCCCGTTCCTGCAGAGTTTATTCGAAACTATCAATGTCATTTGGTAGCACTGTCAGGCCAGGATTTTTGGAAAATATGCCTGTGCTCTGGTTCGAAATCTTCCGAACAGACTAGCCTGTTGGTTTCGATCCCCACGCGTACTATGCGTTGCCACTCTTACCCATTACAAGCCCTCTGTAGAAAGGCAGGGTGGAAATTCAACTGCCTGCATTTCCTAACAGGCAGAAGGCTGCGAGCACCCAACGATACCCTAGTTTCCAGGTGTCCTGTCTCAGTCTATACTTGATCCGATTGGCTGCACAGATCACATATTTGCTTTCTACACTATAGACATGCAACGCACACAGAAGCATCCAGTTATCGGTAGTTGAACACAATTTTCCCGATGCACAACCGGTAATAAGTCACTCAGAAGAGAAAGAATAGAATAGAATAGATTTAGAAAATTATTTAACAGTAAAAATAAATGAGAATATGATGGAGGAAAGAGCTAATAAGTAAATTTGAAAGGTCTGTTAGGACAGGTATTATGACCGATGTGCAAGCAGTGAGAATGCCACCTCCAACCATTTCATCAATACGAAATACGACGGTTGAATTGTCAGAGAAAAGGTGAGAGCTCTTAGACTCGTAGGCAACAATTCGCTCGATGGTGAGTGAGACAAGATGTGGTTACACAGCGACTATTCAGTCTTTTCATACAGCATTCCTACACGTGACCATATGTGACGTTCGTATGGAAACAATATTCTTAAGGTTTGATAGGAGCATGTTAATAGCCACTTTGAGGTTGAACAATTACATAATGATGTACACGGATGCTTTCTCGCTGGAATCATTACTTATATTTCTGTTGTTGTTTAGTCTCATATATTCTCAGATGAAACAGACCTCTTATCAGTGGTGTTCCAGCCATGACCATCCAGGTTTATTTTCTTGTATAGTGTACTTACGACTACACTATGAAATATGTAACCTTACATCAATGAGAGGGTTTCTATTTTTAGCAGCCTGAATGCTGAATATTTTATGGCAAAGTTAGTCTTATTATTTTTAGTGTAATGAACCAAGAAATTCTAATTTGTTGTCATAACACTTGTGAGATAATCATTAACATAATGAGCAAGTCTATTCAATAAATGCGTGAGAGACAATCCTGAAATCTTAATTGAAATTAATTAAAAAGGAATGTGGGCAATGTAACTGAGTGCTTTTGATCTTGGGAATAAACAGAATAACGTCGGACGTGTGTGTAAACCTTATTAGACCTCCACCTGGAAGTATAAATCTTTACACATAGTGCCAGATAAAGACTTTAAACACAGACAAACACACACGTACGCACACATACACACGCACGCACGCATGCAGACACACACACAGACACACAGACACACAGACACTCACACACACATACACACACGCACACAGACAGACAGACACACACACACACACACACACACACACACACACACACACACACACACACACACACACACACACACACACACTTGTGTGAATGTAATCTAAGTGGTGTAATGATCTTAAATAAAAGCTAGGGAATATATCCAGCAGTTCGTGCTGGATGAAAACCAAATGACTATGCCTGTGCCAATTAACTGAGTGTAGTAAGCTAAGATATTTTAATTAATTAAAAGTCCCTGTACTTCGTTGACGAAGCCTGTGATACCGAAATATGTCCACAGTTATCACGTTTCTATTAAGATCAGATTTTATTTATTTAAAATTTTTTTATCCATATCGTGTCCCTCTTTTTCTTAAGAATCTATCGATTCCTTATTCTTTACTTTCCCCTTTTAGCGTTAGAATTGACGCCATGATGGAGCACCGCCTTACAATGTTTTACTCGAAATAATCGATTCCAGTACAAATTGTTTAATGTGAAACATATTCTATCGGTATCTTCGGCCTAACCACTAGTTTTCAAACGGTGGTGCTGGTGGGAGAAAGACAACCATAAAGAACCACACACAACACATACATACACACACACACACGCACATATA
>NC_068986.1:57775338-57776340 GCF_001194135.2 Octopus bimaculoides | reverse complement strand
ATATATATATATATATACATGCACATGTGTGTAAAAATACATACGTACACACACAAACACACACACATGTATATATAAGACAGAGATAATGCGTTATATATATATATTTATTATAGCTTACAGCTGTTTCAGATATGCAAATGAATTGCCAAAGAAAAGAAAGAGGATGGAATTTGGTCAGTGTGGCATTTACACAAAAGTATGTCGCCTGTTTCTAGCCATCAACTATTGTTCTTATGCCACGGTAGGATAGTATTGACATCCAGTAAAGAACTTTGATACCCGATAACTTCTTTATGGTCAGTGGCAGCTATGGCATTGGGAATTATTTAAAGCTGAAGTATCAACATTTATCTACTTAATTATCAGGCATTCATATGAGTACAACACAGTTAACAGTTATAGTTACAACTAGTAATCAGTGTTTATAGATAATTAAACTACAGTATGTGAATAAACAGTACGACTAGGACTATATGTACCCTTAATTATAGGACTAGGTATCATTGGTGCAACTGCAATAATAAGGTTAAGATATGATTCTGAAATTGAGTGGTGGAGTAAATTATACAAGTTCTAGGGCTTTGAGGAGGATAACGTTGCAAAGTTCGTTCACAATATATTTTCAGTCGATCAATAGATCGATTGGTAGAACTGAACCATGAAAGTACCCAGATGCATATCTGAAAGAGTTGTAAACCTATAATAAATAAATAAATGCTTATAAACCATTATTTCTGTCTATTTTATGTATTATTCTGTAAAAACCTACTATCTTAACTGGGTAATGCAAACATGGATTAACAAATTTGACAGTTGATGGCCTTCAACTTTGGCTTTCGACTTGAATTGCAGCATCGATCACAGAATCTTTTTGTTAACCCGGCATGTTCTTAACTGCAGAGAGCTTAAGAGGCATTTCGCCTGGATTAATATCCCTTATTAACCCCTCCTTCTCTCTCTCTCTCTCTCTCTCTCTCTCTCTCTCTCTATGTATATATA
>NC_068986.1:57773760-57774887 GCF_001194135.2 Octopus bimaculoides | reverse complement strand
AGATATAAGATTGCCAGGTTTTTGTCTCTCTCGCCAAGGTCAGCAGCTATCGGGCGCCGACGAAGGGAAATAACCCTGAAATCCGGATACGTTCGTGCTGCAGATCGAGGTGAGAGGGATAACTTCCCTTGGCAAACAGGACACAATCGTGTGTCGATAAGCCAGCTGGAGGAGATGTCCTCCTGGGGCTAAAAGCAACAGTAACATCCACCCCTAGGGGTCAGCCACACTTAAGTGGCAATATACTACACTTTATCGTGCAGTTACTGTTAATACTTCATTTAGAGAATTAACATTGCTTATATATATATATATATATATATATATACATATATAGGTTATGAGCGATAGTGGTGACAATTAGGCCCAAAGGTTTCAGGTAATGCTGAGTAAGTGCTATGGATAGACCACAGTTAAGCTCCAGGTTCGGTGGTTATGCGAATAAGGGGTCCAACGTAGGTCATATATCAGCGTATGAATATAAGGATTTACTTTTCGAAATGAGATAAGAGACCAAGGCTTTATATAATATAGAACATTTATAAATAGAATGTCTTACAGCTGTTTCTAGGATATTTATTATCGGAGACGGTGTGAGAAGATGGTTAAGCAATAGTTAGTTTAGTTAAGATAGGAAATAGAGAGTGAATATAGAGATACTGTATTTGTAAATCCTATGTTTAGGCAGAATGGTATACATATAAGATTCCAATACCTTGTGAGTAAGATCCAATTGTTTTTAAGATTGGTCGTTGCCCTTGTAAATCCATAATTAAGATTCCAATACCCTATGAGTAGAATCCAACAATCTTGGAAATTAGTCATTCCAAATACAGAGTTTGTAGACAGCGTTATTGAATCAAAGGTTCTGTTTAAACAGAACTCTTGCTTGGGACCGTGTGGTTGGGAAGTAAGATCCTTTCCACACAGCTACGCTCCTTACTCTTAATTAAGTCAACATCAACCGATGTAGTTCGTTTTCTCATCAATTTTATAGTAGATTGTTCGAAGTGATGCTGCTACCTTTTAATTATTATTCTTATTATGGAAATTGGTGTACTAAATATTTGATATTTACTGATTGCGGTCAATACAGCACCAAGAGCAGTTCTCCATACCCCCCCCCC
>NC_068986.1:57770394-57773709 GCF_001194135.2 Octopus bimaculoides | reverse complement strand
GCACACACACACACACGCACACACACACACACATAAACACACACACGCACACACACACACACGCACACACACACACACATATATATATATATATATGCAGCTAAATAATAAAATGATTTTTTAACACGAAACAAAGCGAAACAATATGGAATATCACAAATTATAGATAAAATTAATCAACTACATCTTTAATTTTCTCTAATCTATTTAGTTTATTTTAGCCGTCGATGGCCCATGCTATGCTGGAAAAAGGAATCCTGCAGATTCTGTAACCATAAAAACTGTCTCTCTAAGTTTTCCACGATGGTGTCGATAGTATTGAAAAAAAGAGAGAATTTCTTTGCCACAAACATTCAGCCACCACTAATCCAAACACGATGTCTCCCCAACACACACACATACACACACTAACACACACACACACACACACACACACACATATATATACAAGCACACACACACAACCTATTAAGTGTTGTATAGTCTAGCATCTTTGTTGGTGTTCTAAAATGCACATCAGTTAGAGAAAGAGTCTGGCAGTTAAAATGACAGAGTTAATCCTTTTGAAAGTTTGTATGATTGCAGCTGGTTATCTCTGGAATCGAAACTTGCTTACTGTCTTTTGCTCTACAGAACATGATACATAGCAGCCAATCTCCTACAGACAAACTAAATTTAGTTTCTTACAATGTAATAATAAATAATAAAAACAACAAAATACCACCGCCCCACAAAAAGACAATAACTTTAGTGATAAGATTTTTTTCTTACTTTTGTATTTCATAGCGCGAAACAAAACTTTCAACGTGTGTGTCTATTTGTGAAATTTCACACCTAATTGAAAAGTTTTGATAGTTATATGTATTTCACAGAAGAAAAAGAAGAATATATATCTATAGTATATGAAAATCTTACACCCATCTTATAATTTAATAAACTTATCATTCGTATAATCTCTGTCAACCAACTTGCTGGAGTATTTATTAGACAGCATCACTCAAAGACCGCAGAGACGGCGGTTCGGTTCTTAATCATTGGCTTTTGTGCTGTTTCCATGAGAAAGAAACTTTGAAAAGCTTGGGCAAGTATTATGAAAGTTTAATATTTATGGTATTCAAGGTGGCGAGCTGGAAGAATCCTTAACACGCCGGACAAAATACTTATTGGCATTTCATCTGTCTTTAACTTTAAATTGAAATTCCTTCGAGGTCGACTTTGCCTTTCATCCCATTCAAGATCAATAAAATGAGAACCAGTTGGACACTGGGGTTTGAAAACAATATTCGTTTAATTTCAGCTCTTTAGCACAAATTCATAGACGAAAACATGGTGCTGGATTAGCAGAAGCGTTAGCTCAGATCCCACTGAGGTCAACTTTGCATTTCATCATTTCAGGATAAAGATAAAGTAGCACTCATATATTGAGAGAAGACTTAATCGACTAAATTCGCTCCCTCGAATTTCTGATCTTGTTTCTATTGAAAAGATTACAAATTAATATGCAAAAATGCAGCAGCAGATACACGCACGCACACACACGCATACACACACACGCACACACACACACACACACACACACACACACACATGCACGCACGCACTCACACTACATGCACACGCACATACGCACACATGCACACCTGTGTGCAAGCATACACACACACATACTTACACATACATGGATGAAGCACCATATGTATTTAAACAAGACTCAGCATCTTCTCACAAAGCCGACGTAACCGAAGAATAGATGTTAGACAAGCTATGATCATGTAACACCTGACTTCTGCCTCCATACTCGTCAGTTTCATATGCCACGAACTACTGCGTTTGGAGTGTTGTTGAAAGGGAGACTAATGGACATCCTCACAAAACCAAAGCATCACTGAATGCCGACATTGTCTAGGTAGTGTCTGAAACGAATTAGGAACATTTAGTGCCGGCAATTCAACGATTTCGGTTCTGCATTGAACCAGTCATCGAAGCTAATAGTGGATTATAAGAATAATCTGCATGAAAGCCTTTCGAGATTATGTGCACAAAGATTTGTGAAATAAACATTTGATTTTTGGTAGATTAGAGTTGTTTTATTAAATTACCAAATATTCCCTCAAATACCTCACGCACTTTGTGTGTGTGTGTGTGTGTGTGTGGTTAAAGATCTGCGCTAAGTAAATCTGTGACTTGTCAGTTTGTGACCGGAATCAAAATTCAATGGCCCTGTTTTGGAGAGAAATATTGGATTATATATGTTTATAGGCTAATTACAAGCGCAAACGAAAACGATAAAATCCTTTACCATTACCAAAAGAATACAAACTGAATGCGATGATGCAGCGACATTGACGCTTTGGAAAATCTCCCTTTATAGAGATCATGCGTGTCACCTGTAATGAAATACTGTCACTTTGGTCATTTCCTCACGCGTAAGAGCACATAGAAGATATAGCCTTTACAATATCAGAGTATTGCTACCTCATAAACTATATCTTCTATGTGCCGTTGCGCGTGGGGAAACTACCAAAGTGACGTTATTTCATTGCAGCAGACACACATGATAACTACATAACTGCAATGGTAGATTCGCCATCTGATTGTGGGTTCAAGAATTCAAGTATTGACTTGAACTAGACTTTAGTGAGAGTGGGCTGCGCCTTACAATCAGCTTCTCGTTTCTTTCTTCCTGAACGTTAACAAGGCTAGTGAAGACAAATGGAGATATACCAGAAATACAGATTGCATTATGCGTCTCATCTTGCTTTGAGATAAACGTCCTAGAATGTCGTTCCTATATATCACAATACTGCCGCGAAAACCTGACCACTGAGAGTTACGCTTCGTCGACACAATCCGTCGGAAATCCATTTTGCATTTACGTATGATAAGTTATTAATACCACCTAGAATTTAATATTCTTCGATTACCGCCAACTTACCATGTCGGCCAGGTAATATCGTTGCCTTGGTGATAGTTTGTGAAGCTGCAGGTGAGAGTTAGGTGACGTAAAGCAACCATTGGCAGAAGCGCTGTCCCGAAAAAGATCTTGAAGGATATCTAGCAAAGGTACTGTCGTACCCTCAGAACTCATGCTTCCTTTATTGAATAAGCACAAATAAACATCCTGAGTGAGGTAGAAGTAATTAGTTGAGGCTAGTAGAGATGTTCTCGAGTTTGTCCTGCAGAAGCCCCTTAGGCTTAATCGCGATGTCTATTTAAACTGAGAGGTATGCTGTTTACATGGGAAATTATTCATAATACATATATGTAAATATGCATGCATCGACATGTTTGGATGTAAAAATGAATGGAAAGTAC
>NC_068986.1:57765026-57770198 GCF_001194135.2 Octopus bimaculoides | reverse complement strand
TAATAATAATAATAATAATAATAGTAGTAGTAGTAGTAGTAGTAGTAGTAGTAGTAGTAGTAGTAGTAGTAGTGGTAGTGGTAGTAGTAGTAGTAGTAGTAGTAGTAGTAGTAGTAATAACCGCATAGAATCGCAGTTGTAAGATATACTTGCGAAAATTTAGTAGCAAGCGTTTGAGAGCTATCAAGCACTACAGAATGAAAACTGTAACATGGGTACTCTGAGAAAAAAGAAAAAAAAGATTTGAGATTCCCTTAATGACAACAGCAGATGTTGACTGGATTGTTGATCACTACATACTTTAGACTCTAAATAAAAACGAATCGTAAAAGAAAATACTGAAAATCTCTTATTCCTCGATGATGATATCAGATACTCCTAAAGACATGCTATATGTCTTGTTAGTTATTATTTTTGATTTTGTTTCAGTTTTATTTATTTATTTACAAAAATATATGTAATTTTTTAAATATGTTTTTAGAGCTCTTGTTTTTTTACCTATAAGATTCTGTTTTTAGGTTCTAAAGGTTAGTTTAGAAGAATATATTTTGTTATTTTATTTAAGTAACCATTTTCCGTGTTGTAACTATTGAGAAAATAATAAGAAGAGAGAATATATAGTTATTGGGGTAAAAAATAACAAAAAAGTAATCAAGCAGGGCTTGTTTACGACTCTTTACTGTATTATGTAAGAAAAGGGAGCGATGATGGAAATAGTATAAGTAAGCCCAAGGAAAATTGAGTTGTAAAACGTAAGATCGATTTCTAAAAAAGTGACAACAGCTGAAATGATTTGTAAGGGTAGATACCATGCCACGCACAAATAAATGTATGTTTACTGGTTTATTGATTTAAACATACATGCATGTATACATGCATGCATACAAACATACATGCATGCATACATACATATGTACATGCATACCTACATATATAAATACATATGCGCGTGCGCAAACACACGCACATACACACACACACACACACACGCACACACACACACATACACACATATACATACACACACACACACAGCACAACGTGAATTTTAGCCATTTAGATAAAGCATATACAAATGTGTTGCAAGATGCAAGCCAGCAGTTTTGAAACATTTTTAGGAGAGGCAGTTGTAAATGTTCTAGTATATTGTTACTATACACCAAATAAGCTGACCTGCTAACTTTTTTCCTTCCAAATTGTATGAGACAGCTTTAACACCGCTTTGAACAAGCCCTACTGAGCATTGCATGTTACAGCTGACTAGTTTTCAGAATTTAGTCGAGACCTGAAGACATTTGGAAGCTCGCTATGCAATAGAGCTTTGTGCTACACTGGGCAAAAATGCTACAGAAACTTATGAAATGCTACAGAAACTTATGAAATGCTCCAGGCCACTTATGGATTAATTTGTATAAGCCGAATATCCGTTTTCCCTGGCAGAAGAGATTTGAGGACGTTAGAGGGAAGGTGAGAGATGATGAACGGTTTAGGCGGGAGAATATCAGAGCTGTCTGAGAGAATTCGTATTTGTACAAAGCAGTAAGTATACAGCTTGAAGATGGTGCGGAAACTGTATACAGAATTATTCATGAAGATCTGAACATGCACAAAATTTGTGCAAAGTTTTATTCCCAGGGTGCTCAGTGACGAAGAGAAAGAAAGACGCTTTGGTGACATTACCTCCAATCCAAGACTACTTGACTCTGATGACCTGTGACGAGAGTTAGACCTACTGTTATGGCCCAGAAACCAAGAAACTAAGTACCCAATAGAAACATCCTAACCACCACCAGACCTAAGAAGGCCTGGGAATGCAAATGAACTGGGAAGCTCATAATGATGCCCTCTTCTTTTTCGAAAGCAAGGGCATCATCTCCGTCCGTTGGGTCCCCTCTGGACAGACAGTTAATAGAGTGTAATTTTCTTTCAGTTTTTTTCTCTTAATATTTTGCTTGTTTTCGATAGAAAGGGGAAGCGAGAGAGAGAACATGGGAGAGAGAGAGAGGGGGAGAGAGAGAGAGGGAAAGTGAGAGAGAGTGAGAGAGGGCGAGAAGTTGAATACAAAGTTGTAATGTTCATATATTTCTTAAGTATAAAAGTAGTAAAAAAACGTACTGCTTTCATTTGAATCTTGTTCTCTCAGTAAAGGAAACATATTTGCCACCAAGCTGCTGAGTTACTGATAGAGTAAGTTTAAACATACCGTAGATATCATGGACCAAACCGACCTCAATGATTAAAATATTCATAAATTATAATTCAAATTGCACTGAAATGTATAGTCTACTCATGAGCTCATAAAAAGGATAATTGCCAGAACGTGTGAAATAATGTGGGCTCATAGTCAGTTTACTTCAACGTTATTTCTGATTCAATATTGCATTAAATTTGTTGACACTCAATAAATATTTCTTAGTTCGCATTTTCAATATTATAATAACTGATAAATTCAAATTACGACAAACGTAAATAAACAAACGAAGTTTGCTTTTAGAAGCGTTGAGATGTCTTTAGAAAGTTAAAGAAGTGATTTTTTTTTTTTAATTCTCAATCGCAGAATAATGTTAATAATATAGCCTGAACAGGATAAACTACCCTCTCAAAAATTGAGATGTATTGTAGAAGTTTGCTCGTCGTATAAACCGTCAGATGTGGCTCATTCTCAAGCAAGTAATGAGAGATTAACTCGCAACCACTCGGCACCAGTCTAATACCATATGTATACAGCTGTAACTCACAATGAGTATATATGAGATCGTGAGATGTTGATGACTGCTGGAATACTTACGATAAAGTATTTATAACCGAGAGAGTATAAAGCCGTAGGCTCTATTGGAGTCTATAAAATAAAGTTAATGGATGTTCCTCAGTTTCGACGATTAATATACAGTTGTTCGATCAATCAACTGAATTTCTTGCTCGTCGAATTAGCCTGTTACTGGTTGAGTATTCCATAGGGACGTGTATCCTCAAGCAGAATCAGTTTGACAGAGTATGTGACAAGGCTGAACCTTTGTATTACTGGTAAAATCCATCCAGAGAGCTTCTATACAGAAATTCACTCACAAATCTTCGGTAGGTCAAATGAAGGCCTAATCACCACACAATGGGTCGAACCTGGGACATTGTTATTGCGAAGCAAACTCCGTAACATTCAGCCATGACTGTGGCCATTAGAATTAACTTCTACTCTATCACGTGAAACAACTACCAAACATACAGTAGATGATTTCTATTTCATATGGGCACAGTGTTTATGAAAGATGGAAATTAAACTGTGACATTTACACAATTTTAAAATTGTGTTAGTAGTGTAAGAAAACTATAAATATTCTCGGTGATTGCTTATATCTATTTAAAATTCAGAACCGTTATATTATCACCAATACAACCATAGTTCGCTTCAAATTCATTCGTTTGCGGGTTCGATCATTCTCAGAACATATTTCTTCTGTGTGGAAGCCGATTGTGTAGATTGTGTCTATAATTCACTCCAATAGTTACTTCACTGTTGCTATATATATATACCATCATCACATAGCTTCTGTGTGCTCTTAGCAACTCTGTCAGAAGCATTCGGCCCAGATCTATCAGAGGGTTTTCCATTATTCTCCCCCTCATTAAACCATAGAAAAATAAGCAACTATTGAAATGTATGCATATTATCTGACTCGTATATTAACATTTATTACTGTAAGGTGGCTACTTGATAGAATCGTTAGCACACCGGGTAAAATGCTAAGCGGCATTTCGTCCTTCTTTAGGTTCTCAGCTCAATTACTGCTGAGGTCGAATTTACCTTACATCCTTTCGAGGGGGAGGAGTGGAGAATATAAGAGCCAGTTAAGGAGAAAGGTCGATTTAATCGACTGACCCACTTCTCCTAAATTGTTGGCTTTGTGCTAAAACTTGAAACCAATATTTGTTACTCTAGAAAAACGAAACAAAATCAAAATCAAAAACTTATTAGAACAGTTTAAGTAACTTTATTCTGGCTAATATTATTTTCTGTAATTATGATTGTAAAGTGCTAATTGTACCACAAGCCTCTTCTCTTCCCACCCTTCTCTCTTACCTACGGTATTTTCATATTCAATTCACTTTGCGTCTACATTTTACTTTTAATTCAGTCCAGAGCAACAATAAAACCGGCTGTTTAAACTTTACACGCATTCTTGATCTCTATATACCTTCCCTCACTGTCATTCTCTCTCTCTCTTTCTCTCTCTCTCTCTCTCTCTCTCTCTCTCTCTCTTAATATATGTGTAAACATATACATATATATATGTATACATATCTATCTATCTATCTATCTATCTATCTATCTATCTATCTATCTATCTATCTATCTATCTATCTATTTATCTATCTCTGTGTGTATGTGTTGTATACATACATCTCTCTCACTCACATTAAACAATGCCGTCATTCTCGCGACACCTGCTTCTCACTCGAATTCCACCATTCACTTGACAATATTTCGTTTTACCCAGTCGTTCACATTCTCGCTAGCTGCCTTGTTCTGCTGTCAAGTTGACCCGTGCATATACGCATAGGCGTGGATAGATTCCCATACACATGTACACATACATTGGGTGCGAATACAGACTACATCAGACCCATACACATTTTCTCCTCAAATACTCTCCCTCTCTCGCACACGTCACATGTACACAGTGTGTATGTGTATGTGTGCGTGTGTTTGCCTGTATACGTGTATGTGTTTGTGTGTGTGTGTGTGTGTGTGTATGTGTGTGTGTGTTTGTGTAAACATATATGTATGTATATGATACAGGCGGCATAAACAAAGAAGCGTTAGAGTGTTCTGAGATATCTTTTCTTCTTCAAGATGTTAAGATAAACACTATAGACAAAAACAAACAAAATAATACGTATTAATTGCTTCGTTCTAAACCAGGAAAATCAACTTCCTTTATATATATTAATCTGAAAAGAGTGAGAAGTTTCGGGATGATATCAAACTAATGAAACATGTCTGTCTGCAAAGATACTGGATAACGGAAGGAAGCTATCAGCGTAGGTTTTGCGTGGGATTATTTAATATATAAATAAATAAAAGACAATTATGGTCTTGTTTCTATACGAAGAGAGAACAACAATGCTGAGTTCTAATGAAAAGTGTAGCTAAATTTTATTTTAGTTATCTTATTT
>NC_068986.1:57757850-57764424 GCF_001194135.2 Octopus bimaculoides | reverse complement strand
AGAGAGAGAGAGAGAGAGAGAGAGAGAGAGAGAGAGAACGTTCCCAGTATTTGGCTTGTACATTATTTCATTGAGCCCCAAAATGTTGACTCTGATGGACTTTGAACCTGTAGAACAGAGGCGGACCAAATAGCACAAGCCTTTTTGTGCGATGCTCTAACGAATGTGTCAATTTGCTGCCTTAGTACTACATTGTGTACGGTGTTGCTCCATTTTAAAGATAGTTTGAGTGTGATCCGAGGGAAATTTGGCTACTATTTTCATGCGTTTGAGATACAATGAAAAGAACCCCACGATGACACACTTATAATGGTAGTGACATTAGAAATCCTATCCAAATTACCTTCTACATGAAGAACATATGGTTAATTACAGAGTACCAAAGGTATTTAATCAATTAGAATTAAATAGTAATGAGGAAATAAGTTATTAGCGTTAATGAAAATTACTCTTTAAAATGTCAAAAAAAAAAAAAAATAAGAGGACGTTCCTGACAATTCAATTGAATAACAATTAAGCAGTAACAGATGACGGATGGATGTAAAATACTGTTGGCTGCGGAAATGTTTTCTTGTATAAATTTAGTAGAACGAAGAAAGAGACGCTAGCATACAAACATTAATCCATGAGAGATGAATAAACACACTTAAAAATAACAACAAAAAACTCACATCTACAAACACGTTAGCATGTATATGTATACAGAGGCACGATAAACGATAAACGTCGCCCTTTCAAAGCCTAGCCAGGCTCATGGGCCCGGTTTCCCGGTTTCCCGGTTTCTTTGGCGCATGTGATCCCCCCCCCCCAGCTGGACGGGACGCCACTCCATCGCAGCGTTACTCATTTTTGCCAGCTGAGTGGACTGGAGCAACGTGAAATGAAGTGTTTACATACAGGCACACACACACACACACACACACAAACACACACAATAATAAAGAAACACACGGGTTCGATTTGATTTCTATAGTATTCGTCAATTGGTTAGTTATTTAACCAGCTAACTAATCACTTGATTGATTCATAATTCGGTTACTCTTACTATGTGGAATTGATTTGTTGTAGTAAGTTTTTATAAGTATATTTCAAATTCTATTTTTAATTTTGTTTTCGGTGATTCGAATACACTTGTAAAAATTTTGTATAATAAATTGAAAATATTTGTTTAGGTAGATTCTGTGTCTGGGGCAATGAAACACCGACATTTTCTTTGTTCCTGCGAAGACGTAGTGTATGAGCATCATCTGTCGAAGTACCATCATTGTGAAAACTCATTGTATACAGAAGTACTACTTCTTAAACGAAGGAGTAAGGGCAAAGTGAAGTGGGCTATTCTTAAGAAAGTAAACAGCCACCTAATATATACAGGGTGTGTCAGCTTTTGAGTTCATTTGTATGAATTTAGAAAATTACGCGTAGCTCCTCAAATAAAGACATTATTTGAAAATATATTGGAACAAATAATCTCGAGAATCTTTTCACTACACCACTTTAACGAATCCACCGTTAGCATTAATGGCTACTTCAATACGGTATCGCGATTTAATGAAATGATCTTTATCAATTTTGGACATAATGCTGGTAATGGCGCACTTCTATGAATGTAAGGCGTTATGGGAGTGTTGACTGACCTCTCTCTCGGCTACGTACTAGTCCAGTTGATTGAGGTCTGGTGAGCTAGGAAGCCATATGTCTGAAAGAACATGATCATGGAGACTGGCATGCGTCAACGCTTGGGGTGTCCTAGCCTTATGAGACGGCACAGAATCTTGTTGGAAGACGTACGGTTTTCTGTTGCGTACTCTATTTATCCAGGGCCTCAGAACTTTCTCTAGCATTTCTATGTAGACAGCAGTATTGACTCTTAAGCCCTGTAAAAAATAAGTGAGGAGGCATGACATCTTCCACATTGCTAACCACTCCCAGAACCGTCATTGTTGCTAAGAGCACAATATGCATGACCATTGGAACCTCATTCGGGTTTCTGCACAAACATGTCTTTCGGTTTACCTTTTGGTCATGATCAGAGAAAAATAATGTATTCCAGCCTCTTAGCGTTTTAACTTGTTTAAAAATCGCATTGTATGGATCGAATGATTCTCTGTTGTCACAACCGACATAAACTGACCTCTCCCCAACACATACGACTTGTAGCAGATGTTTTTATGCGAAACTTCTCTTATGGTGCATTCTGAAACCTTAAGGTTCTTCGAAGTTGACTTTCCGGGGTTTTTATCGATTATTTCTTGAAATTTTTGTACAAAGTTCTGCTGGCATTAGGAGACAGCAGCTTTCAGGAGGTGAGCTATCTCTGTATCGTTATGCTGTGATTTTAAGGCAACGATTACAGCGTGCCTTTTCATTTGCTGGGTTAATCTGATGTCTGACATTATTTATCTGGGAAGAAAGGGGAAAAAAAAACAAAAAAAAGGTTAGAAGAAAGTTACAGCTTTTGAAAGAGGTAACCTAAAATAACTGATCCACCCTGTATAGCCTTCCATTAATCTACATGAATGTATGTATGTATGTATGTATGTATGTATACACATACCTACATACATACATACATGTGTGTGTATATATATATATATATATATGTATGTGTGTGTGTGTGTGTGTGTGTGTGTGTGTGTGTGTGTGTGTGTGTGTAAATAAATATACATGCGCACACACATACGATCTCTCGGATATGAACGCTGAGGTATACACCCAACTCATCAAAAGCTGTGTGATTTATTTTCTTATCTCCCATCCACGAGTTTTATCGTGTTTGAATACGACTGTCTAAAGTCATGTATTACAACATTTTATATAAGAATGGGTTTAACCTATAAAGTTCAAATATATAAGAACAAATAAAGGCTTGTGTGTGTTTGTGTGTGTGTTTGAGTGTGTACGTGTGTGCGAGAAATATGATTCATTATAGCGTGTGAATGTGTATATGAATATGGAAATGTGATTGTTTGTGCATATATATATGTGTGTGTGTGTGTGTCTGTGAGTGTGTGCATGCGCGTGTATATCTGCCTATCTGTACACACAGACGCGCACACAGACACTCAGACACAGACACACAGACACACACACACACACACACACACACACACACACACACACACACACACACACACATACACACACATGTACATACAGGGTGAGTAAGGTATTTGAGGACAGTTTTATACTAACACAAAAATGACTCTTAGAAACAGATAATAACGCCTTTTTACTGAAAAAAGGTTTTGAGGATAAGAATAGAAATTGCTTCATCATCTCATTCAATAAAATCTCCTTCAGTTTCAATAGCGGCTTCTATGCGAGGTCTGAATCGCCTACATGCTAGGATCAATTGGTCTGTGTTCATATTGGACATTACTCTGACTATGGCGGTTTTTAGGGATACTTTGGTGTTATGAGGGTGCTCATTAACCTCTTTATCAACTACGCTCCATACATAGTGGTCCAATGGATTGAGATATGGGGAGCTAAAAGCCAACTGTTGGGGGTTATGTGGTCATGAAAAGTTTCCACCATCCATTCCTGCGTTGTTGTAGGCTTCTGTGATGGTGCCAAGACTTGTTGAAACGCACAAGGTCTTCCGTTGCGTACATTATCGATACATGGCTTAACAACTGTATCCAGAACATCTATGTAGGCAGCAGAGTTTACTCGAAGATCTTGTGGAAAGAGGTGAAGAGGCATCACTTGCTCTTTATCACTGACAACCCCGCCACCAAACCATGACAGTTGTAGGAAATTTTGTATGCATTACACTTGGAACTTCCGAAGGGTCTGTACATAGCCATCTGTCATTTCTTCTGTTTACTTTCTGATCTTGATCAAACTTTTTCTCGTCTGAGAAGAACCAAATGTCATCCTTTTCTGCTGGGTTTTTAAGTTTGTTCAGGGGTCTTTTAGATCTGATTAAGCGATTTTCCTTCACTATTTCTGACATGAAATGACATTTTCTCATCGCATAAGACTTGTATCTGATGTCTTTGTGGACAACAGTTCGGATTGTTCCTTCTGAAACATGGTGTTCTTTTGCAATCATCCTCATGGATCTTCTTGGATGGTCATCAATAGTCTGCTTTACTTGTTGAATAAATTCTGGCGTTCTAATAGCATCAGTGCGTCTACAATGTTTCTTATATTTCGATACTGGCGACACATTTCCGTCTTTAGCCTCTAACTCCTTGCGAATTCTGTAGACGAAGGATCTGGCGAATTTTAAAAATCGTGCTATTTCTAAATTATTATGTTCAGCCTTTTTAACCACAATAACTGCGTGCCTCTTCATTTCTTGTGTAACCATAGGGTCTGCCATTGATAATTCTGAAATACAGAAAATATTAAGTTGATAAATATGCTGCTATATTAAAATTAACATATGTCTTCAAATACCTTACACACCCTGTATATATATTTATGTATACACACATACATATCTGTCAAGATAAAGGTCAAGGACAACATTCTAAAGATAAAAATGACTGACTGATGCCTACTAAATTCATGGTTCACTGCTACTTGCGTGAACTTTGGGCTTGGTTTTCGACATCAATTAGGTGGAGTGAACTTTTACTCTCAATGTTGTCTGCTTGCAATGTTTTCCTAAACGTAAGTCAACAAAACTTTTGGTTTCTTCCCATTAGTATATATTTAGCGCCGCTACATTTAAAGAATCTGTACAACGTCGGACTTAATACTGTGAGGTTTCATAAATTACGTCCTTTACATATTTCGTTCAAATCGCGTTGTTAATCTTTCTGGAGTCGATTAATAAGACGTAGTAAAGTTCTGCGGTCAATTATATCGACGATAGACTCTCCAAAAATGCTTAGCCTTTTTTATATACTAGAAGAAATTATTCGGCTTTAAGTAGTCATATCTTATTGAGTGCTTTCACTGCACTGCAATGCACAGCAGCTTTTAATGTCCCAGTGTTATATCTTTGAGGGTTCCTTTACATTGATGAGTTTAGCATTATTTATTTCGCCTCTTTCATTCTGAGTTCAAGTCCCTTTGAAATCGCAGTCAATTTTGCCTTTCATTCTCTGGGTTCAATAAACAAAGCACCAAATACTGAAGTCGATTTCTCTGTGTCTCTATCTGTCTGTCTCTCTCTCCCTTCTCTCTCTTTCTACCCATCTCTCTTTCTTTCTCCTCTCTCTTTCTTTCCCCTCCCCCTTTCTTTCTCCTCTCTCTTTCTTTTCCCTTCTCTTTCTCCCCCCCTCTCTCTCAGAAGCGGTTGTGTTAAATTGTGAGAAGAGGCGTGTGAACCATTTACTGTGTTAGCTTTTTCAAAAATGTCCACTAGCTGAGCAAAGGTGTAGCAATCTGGTCTAATAATGGATAATAAAAAGAAAGAAAGAAAACTGACTGATATACTAAACGCATCGATACCCACTGCAGCATGGTAGGTAAAACGGAAGACATATAAAGAGAGACTGTGTTGAGACTTTCTAAAATATATGCCGAGTACTGTTTTCTGTATGTTGTATATATTTATGATAGTAGTAATATGCTGCTTATGCATTTTCTGCATCGTTTTGTACCTTTCCGAAATAAATACAGTCTCTAAATTCAGTATATCTTATTCAATATTTTTAGTTATTTTGCTTCTTCGCATTCTAGTTTTCACTAAGCTTATGAATATTATCTCTTAAAAAAGATTTTTTAATCATTTCTGTAGAAGAGATGGTTTATAGTTTATCTGTAACAGCTACAATCTTTATATCATCATCGTCAGCCGAAGCCAATTTTGCCTTTTATTCTTTTGGGACCGATATTGAGGTCGATGTAATTGATTAACCCCTCCCCCAAATTTCAGGTCTTGTGCCTATATTAGAAACAATTGTCATTATTATTATTATTATTATTATTATTATTATTATTATTATTATTATTATTATTATTATTATTATTATTATTGTTATTATTATTATTATTATTATTATTATTAAAGTTTCGAGCTGGCAGAATTGTTAGCAAGCTGGGCGAAATGCGTAGTGGTATTTCGCCTCTTTTCAATCTGAGTTCAAATTCCGCCGAGGTCGACCTTTTATCCTTTCGGGGTCACTAAATTGAGTACAAGTGAAATACTGGGGTCGATGTAATCGACTAGTGACTTCCAAAATTTCAGGCCTTGTGTCTTTAGTAGAAAGGAATAGTGATACTTATTCCGACTTTTTACATTCTGAGTTCAAGTGCCACCGAGATTGATTTTATACATTTACATACGGATTCTCCCGTCACTACAACGAAATATGATATACAGAATCGATAAGATATGTATTAGTTGAGCACTGGTGTCAATGTAATCGACTAGCCCTCTCCTCTTAATTTTTTGGTCTTGTACCAAAATTATTATTATTATTATTATTATTATTATTATTATTATTATTATTATTAAGGCAGCAAGCTGGCAGAATCGTTAGCACGCAGGACGAAATGCTTACCGGTATTTCGCCCATCGCTGCGTTCTGAGTTTAAATTCCGCCGAGATAGACTTTGTCTTTCATCCTTTAGGGGTTGATTAAATAAATACCAGTTACGCACTGGGCCGATG
>NC_068986.1:57755768-57757071 GCF_001194135.2 Octopus bimaculoides | reverse complement strand
AGAGAGAGAGAGAGAGAGAGAGAGAGAGAGAGAGAGAGAGAGAGAGAGAGAGAGAGTGAGAGAGAGAGAGAGAGAGAACAAAAACAATATTAGTTAATGTTCAATGTTATTTTACTTGTTTTGTTAAGTACGGGAAACAGCTCTGGATATGTTAGGCATTACCATAACTTTATCGGTATACTTTATTGTATATTTCGAAGTAGATATGGGAGAATCCGTAACTAAATGTATAAGAATGTAAGCAGGTTGTATAGCTGGGTTCCATTCCGTATTATATTGACGGCAATACCCTGCTGTATAGTGAGAATCGATTAAATAATTATAAGTTATATATATTACATTGTTTGTGATTTTGTCTTAAACGTCATGAAACTAAATTCTTGTTTATGATGTTATTCATCTCGTAGAATGTGTAGTTAGTTGTTGTTATCGTTGTTATTGCTGTTGTTTTTGTGTTATTTTTGTTGATGTGTTTCTTAACAGCGTCTTCCTTGTTGTCATTGATTCTGTATCGGGCGTAAGGCGATGCTAAAATGAACTTTTCTCTAAAGTTCATCACAACAGTCATTTTTCCCGCCTTGTTCATCCCCGTATCCATTTTCTTGCGATTTGTCGAGACAAAAGAAGAAAATCAAATTTAGTTATGGATATTTTACATTCTAAGTACACCAAACATAAAAATTCTTTGCAATCTCATGAAGCGAAACTATACTATCGATAATAAGGTCATTTATATACAATTGAGATTCCTAGTAAGTTGAAATTTGGTCACAAAAGTAATTATTTGCTTTTGTTTTGACCATTTATATTATCAATCCTCAAGCGGTTTGTTTTTGCCTATTGAATAATATAACAAAGTACTTGGCTCAGTTGAAAATCAGTGGGAAGGAAACAAGACCCTTAACATTGCACTACCACCTTATTTTCTCGCCATTTGTTTCAAACTTGAATTTTTACTTCATCTCAACTAAATAGAAATTTAATCAATGAAAATGATATTAAAAACCCAACTTTTACGAGAAAAGGTCATTTTGTTTTTCAAAGAATTATTTTTTAACATCTGAAGATCTAAGTTTTAAAGACTAGCTCCGTTGATCTCAAATAACAACGAGACCAATCTTATTGCATTCCGTACTTTTCATGAAATATTTCAAAGGTAATTAACTATAACACCTCAAGGAACTATTATTTAATGTATTAACACAGTATTATTTCAATATTGCTACCTCAAAGTACTATATACAGCTTTTATATATTATACATAAAATATATATATATTATATATATGTATATATATGTGTGT
>NC_068986.1:57749196-57755677 GCF_001194135.2 Octopus bimaculoides | reverse complement strand
ATATATATATATATATATATATATAGATAGATAGATAGATGTGTGTATATATATATATATACATCTTTTGTATATTATATATAATATATACTATGTATTTATATCATATAGTATATATCATATATGTATATTATACATATATATATATATATATTATAAATATATATGTATATATACATACACAAACATGCGAACACACACACACATATATACATATATAGATATAAATATGCATGTATACACACACACATATATGCATACAGTTACACTGTGTGGCACGTTAGATAAGTGTCTCCTACTGTAGACTTGGACCAGTCAGTGCCTTGGGAATGAATTCAACAGATAGAAACTTGGTGGAAGGCCATCGCCCACAGCTTGTTAACCAGTATTGGTTTGTTTATGTCTCCGTAACCCAGAGATTCGGCAAAAGAACGGATAAAATACGTATGAGACTTTAAAATCCTGGGTCTGTTTTTTTAACTAAACTCGTCATGACAGTACTTCAATGACTGAAGTAAGTACAAGATAAATTTTCCTTTTTTAGTTTTTTCGAAAAGAAAATAAAACATTAAAGAAAAAAGTGGAGTCCTTTTTCTTTGTATATTTTTATTTCTTAAAATATTTTATGTGAGATTAATTTATAGACAAATTTATCGAATTAAGAAGTATTTTAAATTTGATACTAAAATTACAACAGTGTGTTATAAAATTAAAATTTTGTGGGTAATGTAAAGATGAGAGAAAATGCGATAAAACCTGTTGTTATTTAGTTGCATCTATTTACCTACTGTTTCATCTCCCACTTTGCCATGGGTCTCACAGCGTACAATACCAAGCTATTCAAGTGACTTCTCTCACATGAAATAAAAATAAGTTTTCATTTTTGTAATAAAATATTATTCAAGTGTAAAAATTGTAGACCACCTTTAGATGACCACCCATCTTTCTAGAAGACCAGTAACATTTTCCCTAAACAACTAAATACTATTTCTTAATTTTGAAGAAATGACACATACTAGATATGCTGTGTCTAAAGGAAAAAGAAAAACGCGTTGGTTACTGTTGGTGTTGATTTGATCATACATCTGTACAATCACTGCTAACCTGGATGTAAACAACAACATTGTCGTATGCATCTACAAACATCTCAAATCTACCACCAGATCAGACCCACGCCCCACCGCACTATGATTGTATGTGCATAGTTAATTTCCACTCGCTATATTACCTCCACCAGATATTAAGAAATAGCTATCTGCATTGTCGAAAGACATTACAATATAATAAATTTATAGAATCGTCCTTCATGCAATTTTTTTGTCCATAACACTTCGTCTCTTTTTTTCGAGGGTATTGTATCTAAACCTGCATTATTATATGAAACCGGTTCTTTAAAGAAAGTTTTGTGTGTAATTTGAGAGAGATCTGGCTATTCTTTGGCCTGTTAGGTAGCCACGTAGAAGCTCACGTCTTTGATTTCATTACAAAAATTTAAGACCTGGTAAAAACTGCAGAGAAGTAGTCTTGGTCAAATATGGTACCTGCTGTTTTGCACAGCTAATGTCTAATGTGTGAACGTGTGTGCGTGTGTGTTTGTATGAGTGTTTGTGTGTGCTTGTATGTATGTGTGTGTGTGTATGTATATGTGTGTGCGCGTGTGCACGCGCATCGGCGAATCGATTTCACATTTCACATTTCACGTTTCGGTTTTGGAATTATTTTCATTCCCTTATATCAATAATGCCACTTGAAATACTATGAACATTGGAAGCTCATTTCCTTACTTTTTGAAGTAAGTCTGATATCAATAACGACGAAATCGAAAAGTAAAGTAGAAATAAATACCTCCCGATATACTACTCTAAACAAATTTGGTCAGAGTATTGATTGACTGTTTTTTTTCTGTTGCTTTGTTGTCGGTGGTTAGCTCCAGTTCATATGCATTTGAAGTAGATATATGATCAAAGGCGTTCCACCCTTGTCCAATCCACTTTTTCTATATCTATTACTGTATTATCCAATGTAACCTTCCATTTTTTAAAAGACATTGGGTTGTTATCTGAAGGAATTTAACTACTATTTCTAGCTTGTAGAGTGGTCACCGACAAGTTTTCTCATGAGAGTGATTGACAACTTTTGTAAGAAGTAATATTAATTGAATTAACTCTAGTACTTTACAAGGAGTTATTAGAGTGAACATCATCAAGAGAACAGCGAGTTGGCAGAGAAGATACAAGAGCAGACGAAATTCCTAGCAAGATCTAATCCGCTCCTTGCATTCTGAGTTTAAATCCTGCCGAGGAAAATTTTGCCTGTCCTTATTCAGAGGTTCATGAATCAAATACAGTCTAGAGTAGAACAGGTGAAATTTTTAGGGAGTCGGATGGGATTCCTTGCATATCGTTGTATCCCGATTTCAAATACTGAGTTTAAATACAGCTCATTCAGCTATGACCCAGTTGGGTATTAGTTTTATGGATCATCACTCTGTTTAACGCCACTTCAGGTAATTTTGTAGACATTCGCTTTATTGTAAGCATTCGAAGCGGGTTTCTGGGCTAAGGATTCCCACATCTCTCCCCTTTTCACTAGTCTTTGAGGCCCTGAAATGTTATAGACACTGCTCTCGATTAAAGAAAAACAGAGTAACCAAGGGCAGAAACTGCTAATGCTGTATTTTGAACTCATAAACATGCAAATAAGAAACTTTCTATACCTGACAGCTTGTATTTAAGTTTCCATAACTTTGCAATATCTGGAAACAGCCAGGCCAAATGCCATGAGTGACGCCTTCGACTGTGCCTCAGTAATTTGAAAACAGTTAATAGTTAGACCACTGTATAGAAATACCATTACAATTACATAAATAAATAAACAGTATAAATAAAAAGTATAAAATAAATCTCAATTATCCGAGACTATTAATATTTAAATTTTTTCAACAAAAAAAATACTTTATTTCATTTATTTTCAAGTGTCAAAAGTAAAAAAAAAAAATCTAAGTGTTAGATTATATTGCCATACGTAGATGATTGATCGATTCACTAATATTTGAGACTAGATTCTTGGAATTGGAGACCCACTTTGACGCACGGGGACTTTTTTTCCTGCTATAGGTCGTCTGTCCAAAGAAATTCATATTAAAGTAACATTGGAGTCAAAGTACTACTGAGACGATTGGTATGTTTTATGCTTCTGTTTTTTTTTATATCTTGTGTCTAGTAAAAATGCATGTATACATTCAAGCTTGAATGCGTAATAAGATTATGTGTGTAACTACTTATGTATGTGTATGTGTGTACACATGTATAGTATTAGTTATTTCTATAGCGTATTTTAAGAATTTGTAGTAAAATTTTCAGAGAGTAAAAATTCAATCTAATAGTCTGCGCTCGTTTTGTAGGGGAATCACTCACTTCAAGATATAGTAAAACTTGGTTCGAAACTTACCTTATCGGTATTCAGTTATTATTTTTTGTAAGTGGAGTGCAGTCGTATCCGAACATGCTGTCGCTCTACGACTTCACTTCCTGGGTTTTCCCAATACAGTAGTTGGCAAGGAAGATTTGCAGCCAAATCGCATTCGCATCAAACTCTATCACGTGGCTGCAAAACCAAAATGCTAGTCACACAGCCATACCTGCGTGTATGCGTGTGTGTCCGTGTGCGTGTGTGTGTGTGTGCGCGCGTGTGTGTGTGTGCGTGCGTGCGTGTGTGTGTGTGTGTGTGTGTGTGTGTGTGTGTGTGTGTGTGTGTGTGTGTGTGTGTGTGTGAGCTCGTGCATGTGTTTGAATATATGTATGTATATATGTATGTAATAAATGAAAATGTGTGAAAAATGTGTTGTAAATAAACAAACAACATAACGTATACTGAGTGTACAACCGAACGGGAGACAGAAACAGAAGGTTCCAAATCTTCATCAGTTATCAACCAAATGGTATTACTCAGTTTCACACCATTAATATAATTTGGTTGATTTGAGTAATACCATCTGGTTGATAACTGATGAAGACTTAGGGACCTTCCGTGTCTGTCTCATGTCCGGTTGTACGAACGACATAACTCAGTGTATGTTATGTCGTTTGTTCATTTACAATACAGTTTTTCATTCATTAAGTAACAGAACGCACCGCACCCCAACTTGCATTAACAGTCAGTTATATATATACATATATATATATATATATATATATATATATATATATTAAATTCAAATTACGATGAACGTGAACAAACAAACGAAGTTTGCTCTTGAAGCGTTAGGATGTCTTAGAAAGTTAAAGAAGTGATTTTAAATTGTCAAACGCAGGATAATGCTAATAATATAGCGTGAAGAGATAAGCTACCCCTATTTGGCAGAAAAACGTGTTGGCGGCCGGTCTCATAGCCGGCCACCAACACTTTTTTCTGCAAAATAGGGGTAGCTTATCCTGTTCAAGCTATATTTTTAGCATTATCCTGCGTTATATATATATATATATATATAAAGTACATACATGTATGTATATATATGTGTGTATAACCATATACATATGACCGGGCATACATATACGTGTATGCATAAGGAAAGTTCGATATTCGAATTTATTGAAAGACAAAAAAATTATCGCATATATTTGAGATCTGAGTTTGTACATCTTTGTGTACTTTCTAAGAAATTCATGAAAATACGAGTAGGTGTTTAAAGAGAAAATATTTTCGTTATAGCAAATGGGGCAAGCGTTCACAATTGAGACAAATGTAGGAATAATATCACTATAGCTGCTAACATAATTTGTATTGACTTTCTCTACATTACACTAGAGCTAACTTGAAAACCCAGCAAAATCTTTTCGTAAATTAAGTTAAGAGACTGTCATTCCTGTAGTTTTCAAAGACCTTATCAACATTTGCAGAAGGCTTACTAGTCTATCTTCCAATATTTAGTTAGGCAACCTATTCTGCTACACTTTACGAGCGAGTGGATTAAAACGGAAAATTTCATGCTCTCCCATTAAAGCAACGAGAGACGTCGTAATATCATACGCTTCACATAATACTTTTTCCCGAATGTTAAGTTTAATTGAAAATATGAAACTAAAAAATGTAATATCACGTACACACATACATCCATCAATAAAACTGAAGGCATATGTTCATGCAGAAATACAAGTGTCTACTAAATCTTATATTTTGGAGATTTTGCTTCTTAATAAAAGACAAAGACCACTCAAATACATCCTTGTTATGGATAGAGACACACAATGGAAATAGGGGAGAGAGGTTCCTGGAGCAACGTTTGAAAAGTGTCTCACATGAGGCTATGTAAGGATGAGGGAGTTAACTTTTGTAATACAAATGCCAGAATTTATAAAGCAGAGATGACTTCTGTAAATCCCATGCTAAAGGTCGTACGTAAATGATGCATATTCATGCTGGAGAGGTAGATTGAGCAAATATTTTATAATCATGCATTTTAATTAAGACATGTAATAGAAAAGTAATACAACAAACAAATGTAGTTATTTACATGTAGCAATTAAAACAAAATGCGTCTGAGTACAAAATCAAATGGAAAAATCACCGAAAGATCTAGGCTATAAAAAATGGACCATTGTGTAAACACCGGATCGGAGATATTCGAGAAATGCAGGCATTTCTTATGGAAGTAGGAAACATCACCTACAGTGAACGATAAAACTACACACATACACAAACATTCAAGCTGGTTTAAATTACATTTTCTTCATCTTTGCTTTACAATCTAATCTCCCTTACCAACTTTTCTCACTAGCTTATTTTTACTTCTGGCATTAATTTTTTCCCCAGAGCTATTATGTTCACACACCCATTGTTGATATATTGTTACCGTTAATTCTACGAAACATATTTCTTCTTCTTTGTCTTTAAAAATATAGACAATACATTTTCCCAACATCTCTGGAGGGAACACCTGAAACATTTAAGAGCGAATAAAACCCATTTACCATCTAAAAGGTATAAATATATGTGTAATTTTATCGTGCTGCTACTGCATAACTCCTTCTGGGAGATTTAGAAATGCAATATTTCTAATTTTGTAGATCAGTGAATTTATTTTACTTGAAATTCTATAAGTTTCCAACAGCGATTTGGTACCGAGAGCTAGCAAGGCCAAGCTACTAATGAGAGGCAATTACCCTGAAACTAGTCTCTAGATACTGGCTTTGTTGGGTGGAGGTGATTATCTCCCCTGTTTGAAAACTGAAGGACACAGAACTCTTGTGTCACGTAACCAACTAGAAACGGTGTTTCTTGGAGCTAAATAGCAGTAACGTTCTTCCCTTTCCTGGGACTGCCACATTAAGTTGGCAACAAACCATCATTATATATATTATAAATAATTGAGATTCAGTTGAATTAGGTACTTAAGTTGAAGCACCAAGTCAGTCCGGTATTATCCGCACAGCTTGAAGTAAGACTTTATTTTGATTTTGTATATATATATATATATATATAT
>NC_068986.1:57746058-57748547 GCF_001194135.2 Octopus bimaculoides | reverse complement strand
ATTAAGGACGAGTGTTTATACTTGTATACTCTTTCAAAATATATATTTTCCCTTTTTCTAAAAGTACAGAGTGATATGGGACCTAAATGGGTGTGCTTCAGGATAAAACCATTCATAGCTGGGTATTGCACCCGTAACGATTTCTGCGTACATATACATATACGCATGCACATGCGTGTGTATATGTTAAAGCGTTTACTGAAACTTGTGCAAAATGTGTTTATAATTTTTGCTTTGATTAGGGCTGTAAGTTTCGCCTGTCACTCATTCCATACTGGAGTACCACTTTTAGTCGGACAAATCGACCCCAGGACTTGGGAATTTTTTATTTATTTGTTTCAGTCATTATAATGCATCCATCCTGAAGCACCGCCTTGAAGAATTTTTAGCTGAATGAATCGACCACAGTACTTAATCTAGTTAAGCCTGGAACTTATTCTGTGTCTTTTGCCGAACCGCTACGTACGGAGACGTAAACACATCAACATCGGTTGTCAAGCGGTGGTGTGGGACAAAGACGTACATGAACACACACACCTATATATATGTATATATATATATATATATATATATATATATATATATATATATATATATATAGAACTGAGAATAGCTAAAATATTTTTATTAATATATTTGAAGCTTTAAACGGTTTCACAGTTTACACTGATTTTCAAAAAAGTTCAAATAAAAAAACTTGGCTTAAGTCGCAGTTGTCTTGCTTCTGATTAGTGTTTGAAGCTTTCCCTATTTTTATAGGCTCAAATTAGTATCATTTTTTAATAGGATTTGATTAGTAGAGAATACTCACATGACTGGTCTAAGAAATTGTTGTATTTACCCCTCTACGTCTGTGTGTTAGTATCAAGTGATAATGTTTGGCGTCGTAAGTTAAGGTTGACACGGTTTATTACAACACACATCCCAAGAAACAGAGATTTACAATATTATCCAACAGACTATCCCACTACTACAAAAGCCAAGAATGAAACACGCATTCGAAGTACACAAAATAGTCAAAAGTGTAAATGACAACCAAAGTCCATCAAAGAATTCCTCACAAGCGCTAAATTACATTCCACAATTTCTACAACAATAGTCAAAAGGTGTGGCCATCCCAATTACAGAATGTGTACCTTATTGAAGACAACATGCAAATTCAAATCACGACACATTTTTCCGTAAAAATATCACTTTACATGTTCTTCAAAGA
Source organism: Octopus bimaculoides (assembly GCF_001194135.2). Classification (NCBI taxonomy): domain Eukaryota; kingdom Metazoa; phylum Mollusca; class Cephalopoda; order Octopoda; family Octopodidae; genus Octopus; species Octopus bimaculoides. The sequence goes on along the minus strand of NC_068986.1, from coordinate 57,747,334 downwards.
ATTTAATATACACTATCAAATTTCAAGGATGTAATGAAGATTACATAGGCCAAACAAAGCTTACTCTAAGAAACAGACTGACCATTCACCGACCATTCACCCCAGTATTAGTCAGATTCCACTAAGTGGACACATAGACAAATGTGCAAAAGATAAGTCCTCAAAATTCCAGGTCTTCCCACTCTACCTATGTTCAGCGAATACCACAGATGACTCACGGATAAACAAAGAAAATATTTTCATACAAAAGTACAAACCAAGCCTTCACAAACTTTAACAGAGTACATACACAAATAACTATTCATACAAAAAAATTCCTGCTGCCACTTATCATGAGGAACCTACACAGCTAACAACATAAACTTTAGCCACTGGACTACATACAAGCGACTCCTGTCCACTCTTCCACCAGACAGATTAAATTTTGTAGTACCCTGATTATAACTAAGCATGTTCACGCAACTGTGTCGGCCTTCTTTTTAGGCGCAAAATATACAGTCACCTGACACTAACGCACGGACGTAGCGGGATATTTACAAAAGGCTATAAACTTAATCGTGTGTTCATTCTCTACGACCACTTGACAGAAAACATTCAGAGCATTGATTGTTTGGACATGTTCAGTCAACCGTGTCAGCCTTAACTTACGACGCCAAACATTGTCACTTGATACTACACACAGATGTAGCGGGGAACCTACAAAAATTTCCAAGACCAGTCATGTACCTATCCTCTACCAATCAAATCTTATTCAAAACATATACTAATTTGAGCCTTGAATTGCCTATAAAAATAGGGCAAACTTCAAACATTAGTCATAAGCAAGACAGCCGCGTCATAAGCCACGTCTTATTATTAGAACTTTTTGAAATTCAATGAAAAATATGAAACCAGTTAACGCTTAGAATATATAAATAAAAATTATTCTAATCATTCTCAGTACATTTGCAACTTTAAAGTTTCCTATATTTCTACCCGCGTGGAATAAGATAACTTTGTTACATATATATATATAGATAGATATGCACCTATACATACAGGTGGATGTCGGTATGCACATACCTGTACGTATATATGCATGTACTCATTTACTATTTGTTTTTACATGACTGTAAGTAGTTTTCGTAACTTCATATTTTCCGACGCTACTCTATCTCTTTCTCTCTCTCTTCCTCTATCATTTTCTCCCCTCTCGTTCTTCCTCTTTACTACTACGTATCTCGTTTTAACCCTCTCGTTCTTCCTCTGTTACTACTACGTATCTCTTTTTCCCCCC
>NC_068986.1:57741799-57745264 GCF_001194135.2 Octopus bimaculoides | reverse complement strand
GATAGATATGCACCTATACATACAGGTGGATGTCGGTATGCACATACCTGTACGTATATATGCATATACTCATTTACTATTTGTTTTTATATATATACTATATTATGTGACCGCGTGTGCATAGTTGGCGACTTTCTCCGTCTTCCCTTCTTTCGACTTTTCCTATATCTCTGATGAAGATCTCCGCTCGAAGCATGAAATCCACCTTCTTTTCTTTCCTTTCCTGGGCGTCCAATAACATAGTACTTGTTCCACGTACTCGTGTTGTTGTTTTTTCGTGTTTTTTCTTGCTTCGTGGCTCAGTGGTTAGAGCGTCGAGCTTACGATCATGAGGTTGTGAGTTCGATTCCCGGACCGGGCTGCGTGTTGTGGTCTTGAGCAAAACACTTTATTTCACGTGGCTCCTGTTAACTCAGCTGTAGAAATGAGTTGCGACATTACTGGTGCCAAGCCGTATCGGCCTTTGCCTTTCCCTTAGCTAACACTGGTGGTGTGGAGAGGGGAGGTCGGTATGCATGGGCGACTGCTGGCCTTCCATACACAACCTTGCCCGGATTTGTGCCTGGGAGGGTAACTTTCTAGGTGCAATCCCATGGTCATTCATGACCGAAGGAGGTAACCTCATATATAGTTGCTGTGTGGTAAGTAGCTTGCTTATCAACATGGTTCCGGGTTCAGTGCCACTGCATGGCACCTTGGGCAAGTGTTTCCTACTATAGCCTTGGGTCGACTAAAGACTTGTGAGTGGATTTGCTTGACGGAAACTGAAAGAAGCCCATCATATATATGTATGAGTGTCTGTGTGTGTGTGTTTGACCCCACTATCGCTTGACAACCTATACTGGTGTGTTTACGTCCCGTAACCTAGCGGTTCGGCCTAAGAGACCGATAGAATAAGTACTGGGCTTACAAAGAATAAAGGCTTACAAAGAATAAGGGCTTACAAAGAATAAGGGCTTACAAAGAATAAGCGCTTAAAACCCCTTTAAGGAGGTGCGACATAATAAAGTCAATAAAGGTGCGTAATAAAGTCAATAGACAACATATTTTTCATACAAATTTATATGAAATATAGATATATATACATATATACGACGGGCTTCTTTCAGTTTCCGTTTCCAAATCCTTTCACAAGTCTTTAAGTGGTTCGTGGCTATAGTAGAGGTCACTCGCTCAAGATATTACACAGTGAAACTGAACCTGGAACCATGTGGTTGGGAAGCAAAGTTCCTACCACACAGCTACGTCTGCGTCTGTCTATGAATATATATATATATATATATATGTGTGTGTGTGTGTGTGTGTGTGTGTGTGTGTGTGTGTGTATATATATATATATATATAGCTGAGGGAGTTGGTGTGTGAAAGCACGTAGTTGGATGTATAAAAGACAAAATAGAGTGAAAAAAACTACCGAAGGCTTGTGTTATATGGTTAAAGAATATATTTAAATCTTTATGTTGGAAAAATGTTATAAGATTTTGCGTATAGTAACATTATTTTTGGAGAAATAACCAGTTTCGTATTTGAGAAATTTGAAAAGAATACACTGGGCTATTTAGTAAAGGATTTACTTCAAAGTCTCTTAATGTCGGTGTTATGGAGAACAAAGAAAGCAAATTGGCACGTGTCCTCAAAATCCGATCGATAAGTGATACAGTGAAGATTTGTATACCGTTCTACAGGTTCGGAGCGGTTTGAAATCTGAAGACTGAAAGAAATCTCGAAGAAAACACGCACAAACATACACATAAACACGCTCGCATTCTTTTGCAAAATTCCAACATTAAAAGCCTTTCAAGTCTATGCCTTAATACATCTGTATGAGTGCGAGCACGTGTGTATACATACATACATACATACATACATACATACATACAAACATGTGTGTGTGTGTGTGTGTGTGTGTTTGTGTGTGTGTGTTTCTTTAGTCGATGAATAATTATCAAAGAAGCTGAGATCCGGTGAAAGCAGACCCGAAGATTTCCACCAACCGTTAAATTAAGATATAGTTGCATAGTTAAAAAATGACGTGTTTGCCTGAAAGTCGCATTTTTCTTGAGTTTTGAACTTTTAACTCTGCACCAGTGATTCTTAATTATTTCAAACTCAATTTTGCCCATTTAAACTTTCTATTGTTATTGGCTGCTCGATCAGCTAGAAACAGCAACGAAAGTTCCACCAAACTACTCTTTTAATCTTACAAAAGAGAACATTGGATAATGTTTATGGGTTTGTTTGTATGCGTTTGTACGTGTGTGTTTGTGCCTGTGTGGCACCTTGTGAAATTACAGGACATTTTTCATTTAAACACATTTCAGTAAAAAAACAATGGGTACTCAGTCAGTTTTGACGACAAGGGTTCCAGCTGATCCGACCAACGGAACAACCTGCTCGTGAAGTTAATATGTAAGTGGCTGCGCACTTCATAGACACGTATACCCTTAAAGTAGTACTTAGGGAGATTCAGTGTGACACGATTTAAACAAGATTGGCCTTTTGAAATGCTGGTACTACTCAGTTGTGCCAGTTGAGTGGACTGGAGCAAAGGGAAATAAAGTGTCTTGCTCAAGGACACAACGTACCGCTGTGTACCGAACTCACAACCTTACGATCGTGGACCGAATACCCTAACTACTAATCCACGCCCTTCCACATTTTAATAAACACTAACAAGTTGTACCGGTACATCATTTCTTTTTATACCAGTACATATTTCGAGAGACAGTGAGGCCATATTGTGGGTGTATAAGAGATGTAATGTTCAAAGAAAAATTTCGAGTTGTTTTGCGAATCATTAAAAAATATTACTCGGACTATTAATATCGATTACATAGTTTAAGAAAATAACCCTGTATTCTAATTATAAGTATTGCAGGCATGGCTGTGTGGTAAGAAGCTTCCTTCCCGCGCATGCGCTGGTTTTCGTGTTTTCATGTGAACAGTGAGGACGTGTGCTGTGAGCTCCGGCCTAAAAAGAACAAAAATTAAGACCCAAGAAAGTCCGTCGAAATGACTTTGTTGTTTGGAGCTGGGCAGAATTTATTGCATGTAAAATATTTTTTTCGGTAAATTGTGCCCAGCTCTGGGTAATTTCGCCTGCTATCGGCGGCTATTGAGATAAAGTGATATTCGATTTTTTTTGGTTGTGTAGCAAAAAAAAAAAAAAAGAAGCACTGGGGGCGTATCCGCCCGAAGATTTGAAATTTTTGTTGCTGTTGTTGTCATTTGTGGCCTGTATCATTTGAAAGTTCCTGACCACGGAGTTCCAGCCGGCCTGGAGTACCTGTTGGCCAGGATTGTCGTTTGTTTGCCGCGTAGAACTGGTTTTTTTCTCCTTTCTTCTGTCTATCCCTTTTCATTTGAACTTTGTTTTTATTTATTTTTTCTTCAACTGTTTTCTTTTTGTAAACTTTCTTGCCTGAGTGTGTGGGCTGCCGCCCGGGGTAAATCTCTAGTGGATAG
>NC_068986.1:57740402-57741444 GCF_001194135.2 Octopus bimaculoides | reverse complement strand
TAGAGGGGAAGACGGTAGAAGCCATCGAAGAGATTGCCTCCACGTAAAAAGAAAGCGGAAGAAGGTGAGCAACAATGGTTGCTCATCAAGAGATCCGCAGTTTACGGGAAAGGAGGTCCTTCCGATTAAAAAAACAGAGGCCCCTGCTCCCGCAACCCCAAAGAAAAGAGGAAGGAGGAGAAATGGGACACGACCGGTGGATGTTGATACAACGTCGGCATATCCCGATGCTTCATCGGTGAGAAGGGTGCCACCGATGAAGCAGACTGAGGTCCCCCCCCCCTTGTGAGTGTGACTGTGATTGCATTGTCTTCTACCACAGGGGAGGGGTCGTGGAGTGCTACCTGGATGGCATACTGGACCGTGAACGGTTAGAGTCCGGGTACCTGAACTATCCAGAGTGGCCTCCACAGGTGTACGCGGAAGTTCAGAGCAACACGGAGTTATTCAAGATAATGGCCTCCTTTAGAAAGGAAGATTTTCAATTCCTTGGAATAGGCCCCGACTTGTCGCAGCAGGCTTGCCTGCGAGAGGCAAAAAAGTTGCTCGGGGAGGAAGTTTAAGAGGCTTAAGTGCCTATTCATTGATTATTGAATTATGTTATTTTGATTGTTTGATTTGATTTGATGTGATTTTATTTGATTTGATGTGATTTTATTTGATTTGATTGTATGTAATTTGAATTGTAAAAGAACAGTGATTTCGAGGGTTTTCGGTCGGCGGGCGCCGAATACTCCTCTCATTTATAACATTCGCATTTTGCCATTTCTCATTTCATTAATGTAAATGTCCAGCCTGCATTGCTTCTATGTTAGGCCTTCATGGCCAATTTCCATGAAATAAAGAATCTTGCTTCCCGCTGCACGGCGCATGTGCGAATCAGAGTGGTTCCTCGGGTCATAGTGACAACACAGCTAAATGTAGCTTTGTTGTGGATTAAGTCTACGAAAAGATATTAGCAGCGCAGCCGGAAGGTAGGGGAAATTTTGTTTCTGGGGCACAGTGGGGATGCGTTACTTGTATTTTATTATTATTATTTTTC